>NW_010192274.1:2174-7278 GCF_000695765.1 Mesitornis unicolor
AGTTGTGAAATTCAGAAATGCTACAGATTAAATACATCATGAAGTAGGAGGGCAGCGGAGTTGGTTTTTCAAGACATGAAGGTCCTATAAGAAAATTCAGCCCTTGAATTCTCCTTGCTTTTTGGTATGGCCATCACATCTGTTGAGAAGATACATTAAAAAGTGTACTGGGTCTGGCTGGGATGAAGTTAATGTTCTTCATAGCAGCTCGGGCGGTTCTGTGTTTTGGATTTGTGGCTAAAGGAGTGTTGACAGCACATCAGTTGTTTTGGCAATGGCTGAACAGCGCTTGTACAGTGTCAAGGCTTTCTCCTTTTTCCCCACTCTGACATCCTGGTGAGTATGCTGGGAGGGGACACGGCTGGGACGGCTGACTCAAACTGATCAGAGGGATATTCCATGCCATGTAACATCATGCTCAGCAACAAAAACTGAGGTAGAGGAAGAAGGAGGTTTGATTGTTTTGTTTTTTTCCTGTCTTCCAAGGTGGTGGTTATTCTGAAGCAGGCTGGATGTCATTCCGTCTGTGATGAGTGATTTCCTTTGTTTCACTTTTTTCTCTTTAGTAATTAAACTGTCTTTATCTTGACCCTGAAGTTCTTTTGCCTTTATTCTCCTATTTTCTTCCTCATCCTGCTGGTGGGGATGAGTGAACAGTCAGCTGTGTGGGTGTTTGGCTGCTGGCCAGGGTCAACCCACCACAAAACTACAGAGAACAGGTGACTTTTAGTGAAGTTACTGAACAGGTAGTTGTTTTCAGTTTGTTGTGTTTACAAAGTGCTGGTGTAGAAGTGACATAGAATCCATTAGTTACAGAATTTGGGCTTTGCTCTTGTTTTGCTAAGCTCAGGTGGAGTAATAGTTACTATAGATAACTTGGCATCAGGTTTTAGTGCTTTATGTTTGTCACTGAGCAAGGGGTTTGTACAAGGGATATTCTCAAACGCTTGTCATTGGAGCGTTGGGCTTGTGGTTTTTTAAAGGGATGTAATTTGCTACAGAAGCTTGTGTTTGTTCAGAGAGCACTGTGCTATGTATTGTGTGATGTTACGTGATGTTGAGAATCAGGACATGTTAAAGTCAGCGTTTTCTTGTTCTGATGTTTGAAAGGTAGTAATCATATAGGGAAAATACTGAAGTTTGCTTTGTAAATGGAAGTACCCCCTGAAGTTTCTCCTTGTTGGATATTTTTACACTTTCATTTGATCGTCTTCACTGTGTATGTTAAGTGCTGGACTAGTGAGTAGCATACTCTTGTTGTGGACTTTGAAAGCAGGTGGATTTCAGAAGAATGGACATATCCTGTAATCTTGAGATGGACTTACACATCTTTCAAGGACTCAAACTTGCATTGAGAGTTTTTCCCTCGATATACTATCAGTCTGTTTCATTTCAACAGTTCATTGTGGCACAATTGATGACCAAGTAATCTCATCGTGTTTTCGTCATTTCCAGGAGTCAAAAATTTTGAATTTCTTTTGCTTCTAAAATGGAAACACAAAGATGCAGTGCATAGCATCTTGGAACATGGAAGGATTTCTTCATAGTATCCCAGATTGTGGGTTCGTTACATGCTTGGCTTTAGTATTAGCCACTGCTATGGAGAAGCTTCAACAGTGTAGCGCAGTATGTAAAGCGAAGTACAGATATCAGCCATTAATTATGTTTCATTTTCTTTCCACAGTTAAGTTGATTTTACAGACTTTATCAGGTCTTCAAAGCAGAAACAGGTAAGCTGCCAAAAGCTTAACACTTCTCACTGAATATTGTGACAAGATGATACACGGCCTTTTTTCGCACAGATATGTGTCTGGGAACTAGGATATGCTCTCCTGAGTGCATGTGGCTGCTGCAGTTAATACTCTGACTACATGAAAGAGACAACATTTTTGAACTCTGAGAAAACATACATTATTGAACAGAACTGATCACTGGGTAGAGCAACTTGTCAAAGCAGTACTTTACGAAGTCATCACTGTTGGTGAATTACTTCATTTTCCAGTGACGTAGTTATCTGTTTTCCTTCCTTCTTTTATCATCTAGTATTTTATGTGTTATGATCACAAATGTCCTGTTCAAAAGTAAACAGGATTATTTTTTTGTTCCTTAGGACTGGCCAGAGATCTCAGGCATATAGTAACAATGCTGTGAAAGATTTCAGGGTGTTCTTTAGGTATTGTGGATGGTGAGGAGTGACTTAGGTGGATTTTGTTGCCCTTAGGATAGGGAATATTGATAGACTTGTGCACGTGTGCTGGTGCAGTAGCTAATTGTTCTGACTAATCAACTTTCAGTGAATCTTGCTTTAATCTTGTTCTTGTGAACTTGTGGGTTTTTTGATTCCTTCTCTCTTGATTGAGGCAAGGATGTTCATTAAAAAGGCTCTAGCTTCTTAAGTGTTAAGATACTGTAACAGCTGAGTACTAAAGACGTGCTATCATGTGTACCTTTTTGTCTGCAGGTGATTTTTGCTGTGGGTTGAGCTCAGCATGGCTGTAGTCATCCGTTTACAGGGGCTTCCTGTTGTTGCGGGTCCTGCAGATATTCGTCGTTTCTTCTTGGGATTGAATATTCCTGATGGAGGTGTGCATATTATTGGAGGAGAGATTGGGGAGGCTTTTATTATATTTGCCACAGATGAAGATGCACGGCGTGCCATGAGCTGTTCAGGAGGGTTTATCAAGGACTCACGCATAGAGCTCTTTCTCAGCAGCAAGGCAGAAATGCAGAATACCATAGAAATGAGCCGGAAACGATTTGACCGTGGGGGACGAGAAACTATGTCTGGTTCTAGAAGAACAGGTCCTAATGGTTCTGGTGCATTAGGCGTTGGAGACATTCCACATTTAGTCCCAGCTTTTCCAAAAGGAATAAGTAAACCTGGTTATGGTCCACCAGATCATCCGGAGGCTGGTTTCCATACCAATGGCAGAAGGCATGGTGATATAGGTATGCCTAAACCAAGCTATCAGTCAAGAAAGGATTCTCACCCGTTTAACCCAGATGATCTTTACTTATTTCTACGTGGTATACCGTACTCTGCAACAGAAGATGAAGTACGTGCTTTCCTTTCTGGGATACATGTGGATGGAGTGATTCTGATAAAGCATCGCAATGGTTTGAACAATGGTGATTGCTTGGTAAAATTTGCTACGCCCGGTGATGCCTTAGAAGGACTTAAACGTCATAGACAATACATGGGTCAGAGGTTTATAGAAATAAGCCCATCCACAGAGGAACGGTGGATTGAATATGGTGGGAGGGTAGACATGCCAAATGAAATTGACTACTTTTTGTGTGAAGACCGTTCTCCAAGAAGTTCAGGCTACATGCATTCAAGGAAGCATTCTCATTCAAGGTCGCCAAGGAGACAAAGAACACGTTCTCGTTCACCTCCCAGCCAGGAATATTACATACACTTAAGAAATCTATCTCATAATGTGGAGAAGAGGGATTTGAAAGCTTTTTTCCCTGATCTGGATATATGTAGCAAACAAATCAAGCTTCTAACGGATAAGCATCAGAGGAGGACTAGAGATGCCTTTGTGATGTTAAGGAGTGAGAGAGATTATCAGGCTGCTTTGGAATGTCACAGAAAAATTCTTCTCAATCGTCCTGTTTACATTTTTCCAGTTTCGAGAAAGTCAATGTTGAAAATAATTGATTCTTGTGAGAGGAAAAGATCACAGGACAGAGATCATTCTGGACAGGTCATACCAGAAAAAAGTTACTGGGAAGGTCATTCTGGCCCTAAGGTATGTGTTTATGTAAGGAATTTTCCATTTGATGTGTCAAAAATTGAAGTGCAGAAGTTCTTTGGGAGATTTGATATTGATGAAGATGATATTTACTTGCTCTGTGATGACAAAGGAGTTGGGCTGGGAGAAGCATTAGTGAAGTTTAAATCTGAAGAACAAGCCATGAAAGCAGAAAATTTAAATCGTCGAAGATTTTTGGGAACGGAGGTATTAATAAGACTTATATCTGAAGACCAGATGCAGAAGTTTGGTGTAACTATACCACTGTCTGCGCCAAATGACATGCAGGATCATTCACATCCGTATGAGAGAGGTGACCTTTCCCGCCCAGTTGGTTCGCCATCTGGGCCAGCACAAGGGCCACCCATGCCTTCGTTTGGTCCCTCTGGCAACTTCAGGCATCCTTCTCAATTTAGGCACCCCCCTGAGGAGTTCATGGGCCCTCCTAAGGATTTTAGAGGTCCGCCACCCCTCATGGATTTTGGTGGTGACAGTGAGCCTTTTGGCAGAATGGAGTTTGGTAATAATAAAATAGGAAGCTTTCCTGAAGGAAGATTTATGCCGGATCCAAATTTCAGTGGTGGTTCTGAATGTGTTGTTCCTATTCGATTGAAAAATTTACCTTTTAAAGCTACTCCTAATGAGATCCTGGATTTTTTCTATGGCTACAGAGTGATACCAGAGTCAGTTTCTGTGCAGTATAACGAACAAGGATTGCCATCGGGTGATGCCATCGTTGCTATGACAAACTATGAGGAAGCTATGGCTGCTATTAATGAACTGAATGATAGGCCAATTGGTCAACGAAAAGTTAAGTTGAGCTTGCTGTAAAGGAGGAAAAGATGTTCTGGAATAAAACATTCTAGATTTGACAGTATTGACAGTTACCTTCACTTTTTTAATTACTGGAAGATGCAGAAGAAACGGTTTCTATCAACATTATTTACAGCAAGTTGTAAGTAATACCTAGTTCAGTTGTTTAGCTCTTGGTTGAAGTATCTATGGTTAAGATACGAGAACTGTATTGTGCCTACTTCTTGTGGCAGAGAAGAGCCCAGAAATTCTGGAGGACACTGAATGTCTTACATCAAGGTATAAAGACATGGAGTTGTAATGCTTTGGGGTTTTATTAGATTGCTTTAATTCCATGTCCTATGACTTTGCATCACATGAAAATGTAAGTGCGGGTTTACTGACCACAGACGGTTCAAATAGAAGAACTTCAGTGCTACCTGCATTAGTAGATAACACTTCTTACCGGGTTAGCTTAATAAAATTTTAAAATGACTGATTTTTTTTTTTTGGTGTAAACTGTTCAGGTTTTGTTTTATGTGGTTGCAGGCATT
>NW_010192274.1:7303-18469 GCF_000695765.1 Mesitornis unicolor
GCTTTGCAAGTTTTTTAAATAAAAAAGAAATTGCCATTAAATATGTCTTATTTAAAAGTTGTATATTTAATGATCTCAATTATTATGCTCAGCATACATGGGTCTTGGTGAGAATGATGTTTGCTGTGTCCTCCGGAAAGAGAATTACATTTTGTCAACACAGCAGTTAATAGGTAGTTTACAAAGACTGCAACACCTTTATTAATCAGTGGGAGAGGCTTTCTTCTTCTCCTCACTTGCTGTAGTACCTTGTGGCACAAAATGAATGTTGTAATTAGATCAAGAATTCCAGCTTCAGCCTTAGCTTTCAGAGTGGTCTTTGTTTTACCTCCATGTGCTTGTACTATGAATATTAACTTGCTAATGATGTCTGGATGCATTCCAGGTCAATCTCTGATTAGTTTTAACTAACATCTGTCACTGGGAACCAAGCTGACAACCAAGTATGTTATTTTTTATGTAAGAAAATAAATCCTTATGTCAGTATTTAGGATGCTTTGATTGGTTTGGTACCAGCATATTGAAATTTTAGGAAGAAATAAAAACTAGCCTGTTTGAGGAAAAACTGCATCTTCAAAATTCAGGCTTAGTAGGAAACTTTGGTTGTGTGGATAATGACTTTGTTGATATTGCAACTGTACAAGATAGTACTTGGAGTACTAAAGTATTTTATGAAGTTTTAGTTGCATCTCAAACTCAGACAAAGTTGCAGCTTGATGATGAAAACTTGTTTTAACCTTTGCTTGGGCCATACCAAAAAATCATAGATTCATCGAGTAGTTGAGGTTGGAAGTGACCTAGATGTCTCTGGTGCAGCCCTCTTCTCAAAGCAGCGTCAACAAGAACAGGTTATTCAAGGCCTTGTCTGTTATATTTTTAATATCTCTTCAAGATGGAGACCACAGCGTCTCTGTGTAGCCTGTTCCAGTGACTGATCATCCTCACCGGTGGTCAAAGTACTTTGTTTATGAAAAGTAATCATCATTACTAAACTTCTTTTACATAGGAAAAAAACCAAGATTTTTTTTTTTGTTGTTCTATAATTTTTAAAAGGCTAGTGTAGCTTACTTTCTTCTGCTTATTATTTGTCCTTTGTTTAAAGTGCTAGGAAAAACAGCATTTTGAATGAGAATGATAATGCCAAGTCTGTATATGTAGATTCCTCTAAGCAAAGAAATGTGGCCAAATTTTCAAACTCTGAATGCTTACCTTTTTTTTTTTTGCTGTCTGGTAGGAATTGGCTTCAGAAGCATACTGTTCTGAATCCTCTTCTGAATGGAATTAAAATAAAACCCGATAAATTGGTGCTTTTATTTCATAGCTGTTGTAAAAGAGATCAAGGAGCCACAAGACTTCGCAGGGAAAATAAAGATATGAGAATTCTCAAAATAAACTTGTCTCACCTAATCATGCTGTTGAAAACTTAATCATCATTATTTTTGTAAGTAACATCTTTACTGCTAATTCTTGTCTCTGTATTACCAGTCTTGTGAATGCAACTAACTCCTCCAGTTAATCATCTTTAGATTATTTGTTGGTTTTAAAGTTGTTCTAGCCACTACATAAGAGGAGATTTCAAACACTGAAAAGAAATCGGTAAACTTTTTACCATGCTTCCAGAGTAGTGTTGTACACATACATGTATTCTTGTAATGGTAAAAAAGGATTTGTAGGCTGGAAGTACAAGGGAGTTTAGTAGGTTTTATTGGTGGTTAAGTGTGATACTATCTTTTAGAAGAAGCATTATGTGTTCTCAAGAAAGTTAAGAGTAATTGCTCATAAAATACTGTTAATTTTTGGCAGATTAAAGTTTGTTTTCCACTACTGAATACATACAGCCATAAAGCTTATAATGGCAGAGGTCAGAATTAAGGCATTTCAAAATGTTTGTTTGCCCTATACCTGATTTGTCTTTAATTTAAAGCCAGATTAGAGTTTCTGACTATTCTAGGTTAATCTGAAATGTCTGATTGATAGGCCAAAAAAGTGGGGTTTTTTTAAAGGTATATAAAGACAAAAGCTGTACGTTAAAGTATGCACAGTTGATCAAGCATAGGGCAACTGGGAAGGGATGCCAGTACATCAGTTAAAAGGAAGGTTAATAGGACAGCTGATTCTCAGCTTATAGCCATTATCTTGTTAGTATGTTTTGGCTGGTTTCCCTACCACCCTGCTCCAACTGGGATGTGTATGTGTATATATAGGCAGCATATTCTGATTCTCCCTGAATAGGTGGTACAAGTGCATAGTGTGGTGACAGCATTTCCTGATGACAGGGCTTTATAACTTTAGATAGTTTATGGTTTGGAGTCCTTTTCAGTATAAGGGATAAATCAGACAGTCTGTAATTACATATATTGAATTATTGCTCTTTCTTTTAAAGTACAGCTCATATAGTAAAAAAAATAACAAATGAAATGCTGCAGTTTGTGGCGTTGATATAAAATATAGCTAGTTTTCTTAGTTATGCGTACTCTGAAGCTGCTTTTGCTACCATTGTCCAGAAATTATGATTTAAAATTCTTCTGGCTTTAAAATACTTTAATCAGTGACTTTTTCATCTGTAGTTTCAAGGTCACAATTTCTGTCCAACATGCCAACTTAAGACATCATATATGTAGGACAAAGTTGCCTAACACCGTATTTTTCCCTTTCTATAAGTTTTTCTGTAATTCCTGAAGTCAGCTGCTTTTGTGAGGTAATGGAGGAGATGGCATTTAAAGCTGCCGAGGGGAAAAAAAAAATTCTCTTTCTGTACCATAGCTGCTAATCTTTTAGTGGGAATTAATCTAAACATTGCTTCCGTTTTTATTCAGAATTCCTTTTTCAAGGCATAGCTCAGAAATAAAAGCTGTTTGCATTTATATGTATTATATGAAAACCTGGTATAGTCATGAAGTTAACCATCTGTTTTGGAAATGGACTACATGACTTCACTGAGTATGAAATGGTAGAGTGGTGGTCATTGTAATTCAGATATTGTGATACAGGTATTTATTGAAGTGCCCGACTCGCTGAAGTAGATGGGAATTGCCTAGATTTGACCCAAAACTTTTTAGGTTTTGGTCGTTAGTATTCTGTTCCTTGTCAACAGTAGTTCAATGTCAATAGCAGGTAATTCTGCAGTAAAACTATTTTCTGGGTTTAAAATGGAACCCTATACTGTGACATCTTAAATTATATTTTCATCACATTAATTTTTGGCAAAACCTGTTTTTTTCACCTGTCAAAACCAGTATGCATTGCATACTTTGCATCACTGGACAAAGGCAGGATCAATATTAAAAATGCACTTCCTGGTTTATTTCCATAACCGAAAGAATATTTGGTTATAACTTGAGATTGTTTTCCCAATTACAAGTTTAAATTCCAGAGTTGTGTGTGTTCTTTCTTTAGCAGATACTAAAGCTGGAGATAAACAATGTGGTAGCAGCTTTCTGGCAGACAATTGTATGCTATTAAAAAATGATCATGCATAACCACCATCTCCAAACAGGATAAGAAATTACACTCAAATTGTGTATGTTTGATGGAATTGGTAACTGACTTAACCAGTTAAACACATGAAACTTAAACTATATATAGTGTGTCAACTAATGTCATAAGTGTCAACTGAATAAAGTATAAACTAGTTTAATTATGAAGGCACTTTTATTTAAAAGTAAAGCAGCATTAAAAGTAGATATTAGGCTAGGTCCTTATTTGTGAATGTTAATTTTGTATGTGTAAAGGAATCAAAAGTCATCTCAGTCAAGCCTGAGGAAAACAAGAAAGCAATACACCTCACCCTGTCTTCTGCCATCCAAGGTGGGTAACAGAATAAAGTGTGACAGGACTTTTGCTGTAACAGTTTCTTGGGTACTAGTTACTTTAGGATGTATAAAACCAGTTATGACAGGTACAGTTAGAGGACTTACTAAATCCAAGAAGTGTGTAGCTAGAGAGTAAGGTAATATATTGGCAAATTAACAAGCAAACCCTTATGTTCATAACTGCTTGTCAGCTTAGTGCAGTTTTTGGACGTTGTTCATCATGTAAGTTTAAGCAAATGTGACTGCAATATAACATCTATGCAAATATAATACAGGATTCTATTTAAATATTTCATTTTCTAGCAACTGAAATTGTCCGTTTTCAGCAGATTTTGTTCCATTCTTTGAAACTGATCATTTGTCTGGCACTCCACTACTGGTGCCAATTCTTTCTTCTGTTGGAATTTAAAAAATACAGCCTCAGTGAAGTTTTTGTTTTAACACATAGAAGCCTTAATGTAAAGTGAGTATTTTTTCTCAAAAAAAAAAAAGGACTCTTTAGAACAGTTTTGTTATCTCACTTCCTTAGGAGCATCTAATTCTTCTTCCTCCTCTTCTTCATCTTCGTCGTCTTCCTCTTCTTCATCTTTTCTTAGCATACTGCTGGAAGTCTGCTAAAACAAAAAGTCCAACAAAAGTAAATCAAGTGTTAGTTCTCCTGAAAAAAACCCAATTCTCTTTTGGCATTTCCGGTCTAAGTACTTGTTTATCCCTTAACCCTTTGACTTCTAGTAACATACACAATGCCAACAGAAAGATGGACCGCACAGAATATAAATACAGTAGTGATTTTTAAAAGCTAAAAAAAAATCCCCATAATCCTGAGAACTGTTATAGGATAGGAAAACTATACACTGAGTGAATTAATGTTAAAAATCAACAGGATGTAAGTCAGTTTTATTCTGGGTGGGCAATTGAGACAGCAGGCTGAAGATGAGTATTAAGGCGTAATCTTATCTTGAAGTCATCAAACCTCTTCAGTTAAATGAAAAACACACTATGCTGCTCTAAGCTGTTTCTGAGAATAAATTAGACAAACTTTACTAGAAGAGTCTTTATTCATATATGAACTTCTCTCCCTGCCCATCAGCACTTGCCCTTCAGAATGATATTATAGTCCTTTTTCAGTTCATCAAATGTTAAAAACAAGTGCCAGCTGCCAAGCTTTCATCTTGTCTGACAGATTCTGCCATCTCTACTTTTTTCTAATAAGGGCTCAATCTAATTCCTATTGAAGATAAGAATCTTCACAGAAGATGCAACATTTACAATTTAAAGTAGAATATATGTATTTTTTTTCTTTCCCCATGAGAAAAGGAACATTAAACTCAAAGATAGTTATCCAAGTCATCTGGAATGCTTTTGAAAAATTATTTTAGGTTCAGCAGTTTTCTAAGGGCATCTGCAGCTCTAATTTTGGTTATATTTTCCAAGTTTTCTCACATAACAGTGATTAAAACTTCAGTATTGAAGTCAAAACTTGCTTTCTTTAAAAAACAACCCCCTATTTTAAATGCTGGTTATTAAATTGACTTTGGGGATTTCATAATTCATACAGCTATGTATGTAACAGGTTTTTTGTGTGTGCATAAAGCAAACTGCAATCACTGAACTAATGAAAGCAGAAAAATCTTTAGTTCTGTTGATGTTCAGGAAGTACATAATTTAGCTTGAAGCAAATGCTTACAAATCTCAACATAACAGAAAATAAGAGTTAATCACTGGATGAAGCTGGGTTAACTTGAGTCTGAATGCCTAAACCAGCAATCTTTCATTCTGAGAAAGAAGAAAATGACACTGATTTGTAATTGGAGATTAAGGAGTGCTGCAGACTGGGCCTGTTAAGGTAGCTTCATTTCAATGGATAGACTTCATTTCCCAAGTTTTTTTTTTCCTAGTTAAGAGCATCTGAAATTCTTTAGCAGAACTTTAATCATATTTCTGAATAAATGTTCCCCCTTCCTTTCCTGAAATAAGAAGTGCTGTTTTGCCTTTAAGGCTTTTTTCTGCTTGCTACTCAAGTACCTCTGACCATGCTGTAATTAACTAAACAGTAAATTAAATATTATCAGTGGTGGCAGTGAGGTGGTGGTAAGATGGCTAACCAATGAAGCAAACTAGATCAGAGTAAGGAAAGTGAGAAATTAGGTAGTTAAAATCCATGTTGTTTTGCCATAAAACAAGAACATATCAATACTTGAAAATGTTATTTTTTGATTACTTAATGTTGAAAAAATAATTGAAAAAAATTTAATGTAATCTGATGATTTGTTGTTCATGATAAACAATTTTATATGAAAATGATTTATCTAAGTTTGCACATAGGTGGTGACTGGCCTTGCTTAAGCTGTTAAACTGCATGTGCTGCTACAGGAAGCATGACAATTCTCATGTCTTACATAGTGGGCAGTGCTGGAGCTTCTGGATGCAGACATTTTCAGCCATGGTTAAAATGATACTTTGCTGTCTTAGGGCAGTTGCAAACCAGTTGGCTGTATTAAAGGCATGTGGATTAAACTCGAGTAGTTAAGTTTGATTCAGAATATTTGGAAAAGGTCATCCTATTCTGCTATAGTTCTGTCTGAAATATAGTGTACCAGCTTGAATCAGTAAAACAAAATGCTGAAGATAAATTGCCATGTATAGTGCAAAATGAAAGGATTTACAAAGGACTGTAATAAAAACTTAGGTAGCCTTCTCAGAACCTGTGTAAAACTAAGTATCAACAATAGTCATGTCTAAAAAAAGCCCTGAACCCCTTGAGGAGGTTTTCTCATAATGGGGAGCTATCCAGTGAAAAACAGTGTTCTTGGTGCAGAGAAGTTTTCTCTTTTGATCATACTAATTGCATAGAAATGAAAAAATGCAAGTCTTGTACTGTCACTGCAGCTTGGGACAGGAATTCTTTCTAATGGGATTGCCCATTGCTGCTTTCCTTGTGGTTTTATAGCAGTCTGTTAAATGAAGTCTGACAGGTAGTATGGAGAGACTGGTTTGCTTCAGCTCATCTTGGGTGCGAGTTGAAAACAACTGTGAAAGTTCAGGGAGGAAAGAGTTGAAGGACAAAAGCATTAAGAAGGACACAAAAGTAGCAGTGGTCTTTGCAAATTCCTACTTTTGGTAATTTAGCATACAGTACTCCTAGAACAGTCATTCTAGGAGTAAATGACAGGACACACTTAGATTATCACTTTGCTTGACATCACGTTAAGGCACTAGAACTTTAAAAGGTGGCTCTTTGTGAAAATGAATCAAGCTCAAAGAGTACTTTAAATTTTTAATATGGAAAGAATACAGAAAGGTAGTCCACTGAACCAGAAAGTATTTCAAGGATGGTATGTGCTAAATCCTCTGAAAGACAAGTATTGTGTTACCAGCACAGTTTATCCCATTTGGTATGCAGTGACTTCACACCCACCAGCAACAGGTTAGTGTTTGTGTAATGTGCCTCCTCAAGACCCTGTAGTCTTAGTCTGTGTCATTATGTGAACTGCTTACCATATTATTTATACTGCTTAAAAGTGAAAATTGCAAAGTACTGCATTATGGTCAGTAGATGATTATTATGTAGCATGAAACCAGACTTGTGAAAACTGTGGGAGTGAAAGATCAACAGAAAAGCAAAACAAATCACCTGAAGGTTTTTCTGAATGCAACATTTTTTGCTAGTGAGATGTCTGGTGGGTTCCAGAGATTAAAGCTCTCAGTGTAATTCAGGGTACTGATCCTGGTGCAATATACTATTTGCAGAATCGCAAAGGGCAGCGGGGGGTGTGGGGGGGATGCAGAACAGGATGCCTGACTCTTCTTTACTTCTCTATGGTGACGGCGTTCGTAGGGTGTTCCATCCCTTTTTTTCTCCTATGTGAACCTCCCTTGCAGAAACACTGCACAGCCCAGTAAGATGACATTATTTTGAAATGTACGGCAGCTTCCTTCTAGGTCTAGATGAATTCCTGTCCTTTTCCAATTTCCAGCAAAAGGTTACGAGAACATTAACATCTGAAGTTACAGCTAAAAGCGAGGTCTAGGAGAAGAGAATGGTAAACTTGCAAGTTAGTCAAAATGGAGTTGGAGTTCCACTCCATCTCAGAGAAAAATAACAGTGTACATACATTCAGTTTTCTATGTGTTTTTGTGATGTGTGTGGTTGGTTGGTTTTGTGGTGGTTTTTTTTGTTTTTTTTTTTTTTAAAGAGAGTCCAAAACCCAGCTGTCTGTGGCACCTCAAAGTAATTACAGATGCGTCTATACTCTTAATGCAGTTTTACAGCACTGCAGGAAGTTCTCCAGGAAGATGGCAACAGACTCGACAGCTTCCTCTGGTCTTCAAAAAGATAAATGGGTAAACATCTTCTGAACTAGCTTGAACATAAAATTTGCTTGTTTGATAGAGAGGACAGGCACCTTATTCAAAGTCAAGGTTTGTCTTCATGGACTGAATCCCTGGGTTATTTTATCTTTTCAGATGGCATGGCTCATACTTTCAACGACAGAATAACTCTACTAGATGAAATAGATCCTTTCTGTGTTGAGAGCAGAGAAGGGGTAACTGTGTGTATGAAGTCAAGAAAACTTTATCCAAAGAAAAGCAGGATGAGCACATTTTAAATTTGGCTGTCTTTGTCTTTAACTTAAACCATGGTAAGAATCATCTTAGTTACAGGATTAAGGTTGCAATAAAGAAAAAATAATTTGGCCATTTTGCAATGTCTGCAAGTTCACTGCTGCAAACAAGTGTCAAATATTTTTACAAGGTAGCTGGTTCAAAAGAAGTGACACTTTTCTCCATCTGTTTCACTTACCATCCTTTTTTGTACCTGGTCTGAAATTTCAGCACATAAAAGGGAAGGAAATGGCATCTTTCAAAAGAAAACAATGCAGCTTTAAAAGCTTGTTGTTTTTTCCTCAAATAAAAATCATATTTTGAAGCTGCATTATTTAAAGCTTAATAGGATATTTATGAAGTCTCTTTACCTTTTTCCTGAACTGAGTAAAGACAGTATCCGTGTACAAGTACATTAGCTAAGGTTCTACTCAAAACATTATTTTAATACAATGATCTAGCTTTCTTTTTTCTTTCTTACCTGTACTGTCCTCAGTGAAGATTTTAAAGAGCCAGTTGTTGTCAGAGGAGACTTTGAATTTGCACGAACTATGTCCAAGCGAGACTGATAGTCTGGTGGATAAAGTGAGCTCCGAAAAACCTGTTCAAGTGAAGAAACCTGTGATGGGTGCCATGGTACAGCTTGCAAGCTAACAATTGCCAAGATGAGCTAAAAAAAATGCAGCATCGGACAGTTAAGCCTGCTCTGGAGATAGGCATCAGCTGTAGTTTGGATTGATCACTTTTAGCTGAAACAACATTCTTGCTCAACCTGAGACACATCAATGCACTTACATGGTCAAAATAAACTTTCTTCAGACATCCTAGGGGATTTAAAAGTGGAAAGCTGCAGTGGTTTCCCACCAACATAAGTAGCTGAGTTTCAGGTTATGAAACCTAGCAACTCCCTTCAGGCTCTCCATTTCTTGGAGAGATGAACTCTTAGCCCCTTCACAAACAAATCCATAGTTGCATCAGAGAAATTTTGTATGAAATGTTCAGGAGATACGCAGCTCAAGAAAATTTTGGGGAAACCATTAGAATACAGGGGAGACACTAATATCCATTATATTTACAATTTTCTTCCACTAGCCAGGAAGACTTAGCAGCCTGATACTAAAAAAATAAAGCTATTCATGCAAGACTTATTAATAAAGTCAAGGAAGATGGCAGAATTATGGTCAGTATCTTTACGGAAAGTAAATACTGTCCCATTAACAGGAAATTTCAAATGAGATTAGAAATTTGGTTGTGAAAGTTAGTATTGAATTAAAGGATATTTTTGAATTAGTGTCGCATGACATTTTAATTGTGAAACTAGAGTAGTACAAAATTGGTGTAGTTTAAATGAAGTAAAAACAACAAATAGTCTCAACTGTGACTGTCACCAGATAATCATGATTTTGCATGTCTTGTACTAACTGAATACTGCCATCCTTGGTTCTGAGCTATGTAATGGGAAAAATAAAATTGGGACTCGTAAGACTTGCAGAAAAAAGACCAAAATGATCCAACTTTCTAGACAAGCTGAACACATATACACAAGACACATTTTAATAATAGTAAGCTTAAAGGCCCAACATCTGGAAGAATGCATAAAGGACTAAAAAAAGAGATCTTGGGGAAAGAGAGACTGTAACTGAAAGAGAATAAAAAGGGTGACTTACTTGAAAGGAAGCTCTAACTGCCAGAAGTCAAAAAAGCATTTTGATAACAAACGTCTCTAAATTCTAGAACAGCCCAATAAAAAACAATGACTGAAAACAAGCAAACAAAACTCAGAATAGAAGGAAGAGAGTGATTTTTAATGAAGTAATTTAGTCTTCAGAACATCTTATCAGAGCAATGTAAGATTTTTCTCTTACTGTGCATCTTTACAGTGAGATTCACTGCAGAGGTGTTCTTTAAGAACTATAATTAACTGAGCTTGGAGTGGCAGTTGAGGAAAAGTATCTTATCTGTATTTTGTGGGAAATGTTAGATTGCCACTGCAGTTCTCTGTTTTTAAAATCTCTGCATTTATAAACCTGCATGCGCTTGTTGGAGAAGTGCAAAAAAACGGCTCTGTATACCTCCGAAGTTTGTTCCAGGAACTTGAAGCATATGTTGCATTTTCTGCCTGGGACATGTATAGCCCCAAAGTGTGAAAACTTCTTACGTAGTAACTAAATTGGAAAGCAAATCTTAATCATTCTTACCTCTAAATCTTCATTTTCATCAATATTTTGGATATTTTGGTAGGCAGCAGTATATATCTCTAAAGCTTTCCCATGGAATAACATTTCAATAGTTATAAATTCGGAAAATATGTTCTAAAAGCAAATGAAAACAAAGGTTATCTTAATACAGTAAAGTACATTTACACTTCAAATACAAGAGATTACTGAATTCTGTACTTGGTATTTATATGATACAAATAACTGCATGATACCTAGTACTTTGAAGTAGTCAGACCTGAATTTTAGAAATTAAGTGTAAATGCTGGCTGCGCTGTCCCTTATGTAGTTGTTATTTCAGAATAAATTCTAAGTAAACACTTAAAAAGTAAAGAGGAGACTCATTAGGAATAAATAAAATGTCATGCTGAAAACTCGCTTGATATTCCCAGATACATATTTGCAAGATGTAGTCAGTGGATTTTTGCATTATTGATAGCAATCTTTTATAAAAGATTGGGGATAAATTATCTTTAATTTCTATACATATCTGTAAATTACAGATAATTACATATTTTATATATTCATATATA
>NW_010192275.1:0-2535 GCF_000695765.1 Mesitornis unicolor
GGCCCCAGTGACTTTGCTTGCAGAGCTGAGGGGTGCCTGCTCCCCAGCCCTCCTGCCTGCTGCTGTGGACGCCCTCCCCAGCTGCCTTCTGCGGGGATAACCCCCTCTTCAGCACCCAACCGGGTCCCACCCGGCATGGCATCCCCCGCGCTGGCAGCCCCGGCCTGCTCTCGCCCCCCACCGCCTGGCCATGTTTGCTCCGTCCTCCCTCGCCCATGCCCTCCCCAGCTCCGTCCTCTCCCCACTGCCCTATCTTACCCGGGGTGCGGAGGGTATACATACCACCACCCCAGCCATCCCTCTTCCCCTCAGGCCCCAGATCCCTCCAGTAGTATGGGCATCCCCCGGGGTACTCACGCTGGCCAGGGGGCGAGCAGGGCTCGGTTCCTCACACCAGGGTGGCGAGACGGGGATCTCCAGGCGGCTGCCCTCACCCCAGAGGCCACCAAGTCGGGAGAGCAGCTCCAAGGCTGTTGCCGAGCCTGGCAATGGGAGCAGGTCTTTCCCCACCTCCTTCCTCCCCTCCTCCTCCTCGTCCTCCCTTGTCTCTCTCTTTCTCTGTCTCTCTTTTTTTTTTTTTTCCTTCTCTTTTTTTTTTTTTCCTTGAGGGCCAGATACTGACGTTTCGGTGTCTCTTAGCAACTGCCTCCACATCTCTGAGCAACAGGAGAGCGGGATGCGGAACCGCCGGAGTGATAGAGACGGTGGAGGGTAGAAGTGCCCCCACCCTGGGTACACCCCCACCATGGGGGGGACCCACAACCAAATGCCCAAGACATCTGGGAGCGATGGAGTGGGAAGAGGGCTGCCATCCTGCCCCCTGCCATGGGCTTGGCTGGTTCCCAGCCCTCCCTGCACCCTCCAGCCCTGGGAAGCATCCCCTGTGGGATGGGGTGAATCAGGGTTTCCCGGGCTCTGGAACCAGAAACAAATTACATATCGGCAGGGGGGAAAAATAAGGCAGCACAGATCAAACTGGGAACGACGTTACCTGACTGTTTTCACCCCAATGCACCCAGACCGCAGGGACCCGTGGGCCTGGGGGTTCCAGCGGTGGAGGTGCAGCGGAGAGACGGCTGCATTTCCATGTAAAAGCCTTCCTAACCGGGCACACAGCCCCCCTCCAGCCTGCTAGAAGCTGTAACGTGGGTTTTGTGGGTTTTTAAAAAATCTTTTTTCCCTGCTCGCGGACCTGGAAAATGCCTCAGGTTGACACTGATTGTTCTGCTCCGTGCGAGCCGAAAAATTCTGTTTCCTTTCTCCTTTTGGATGGGGAGGAGACGAAGCGTATTTTAGCAAGCTGCCCTCCTCCCAATGGGTGGCTTTTTACCATGAAAACGGCTGTTTCAGATCACAAGGATTCCCACATTTTGCTCTGGAAACGTTGCAACACCACGGTGATGGCATTTGCAGAAAGGAGGCACTTTCCAAACCCAGAGTGCCCACATTTGGAGTGGAGGGGCGTGTTTATTGTTTTAATTTTCTCCTGCTGTTTTCATAGAGCTGCTCCTTTTCCCAGCTGAAACTGCTGGCCCGATCCCGGTTTTTCAGCGGCATCGCCCGGGGGTTGTTTGCTCCCCACGTCCCACAGGATGGCCGCCCCTTGGCGTGCAGCCGGATGGTGTGCGGCTGCCTCTCCCTGTGCTGGGCATTAATGGGCGCTGCTCAAAGCCCAGGCTCCCAGCAGGCTTCGAGGAAAACTCCGGGAGCCAAATACACCCAGACATCCCAGGAGCCAGCTGCAGCTCAGACAGACACATAATTAGAGATAAGACTCAAGCCTGGCTGCAGATCTCTTCCCAGCATCTATTAGCGCTGAGGTTTTTTTCCACCCCCTAGCATTTCGGGCTACGTTGACAGCAAATAAATTAGCAAATTACCCCGATGAGGGCTTGTTCGCAACATCTGCGGCACGGCAGAGCGGCCCCCTCACCAAACACCCTGCGGTGGTCCCTGAAGCTGCCACCCGCTCTTCAGGAGCCAGGCTTAGGACGCTCGTGTTGAGGGTGGGAAGGAGCCTGAGCTGGCCCCCCCAGCTCACCCACGGACCTCCCCCTGTGAGACCACAGCCTCATCAAAACAGAGTTTCTGGGACAAAACCACAAGCAGGAGAGTGTTGGCTTTTTGGATGATTGCTCCAAGCTTTCTTCCAGCCCTCCCTTTTCTCTTTTCCTTCCCTCTCCTGTTTTTGGGGGAGACATTGGCAGTAAGGCAGCCCCCTCTCCCAGAGCTATCTGAGGCTTGGTCCCGCTTGCCCACAGTCTCTGGCTGGGCTCACCCCAGTCCACAGGAGCCTGGGATGGCTCTGAGGAACCTGGCTCAATAAATCTGCTTTCTATTTAGGGCCTTATCTCTTTTAGGGCAGGCAGCACCTGATAACCCCCTTTGTTTGATCCATAAGCATTCAGGCATTGGAAAGGAGGAGAAAAGGAGAGGAATGGTTACACTTCTGCCTCTGACGGGTGGTCAAAGCCATCAGTCACTAACAGGAGCTCCTCCAGCATCTTCAGCACATTGGCACAGCTCTTGGTTTGC
>NW_010192276.1:0-535 GCF_000695765.1 Mesitornis unicolor
AAGTGGGGTTATTTTGAGGGAGGGAGTCATTTCGGGAAGAGTCTAACCCCGCTCAATGGGTGCCCCCTCCCATTTCCAGGAGTACCTGGGGGTCCCCAACGAGCCCCCCGTCGACATCCAGTTCCAGCCCGCTGGATACCTCTTCCCCCTGAGCGCGCCGAGGCTCTGGAGGCCGCCGTCCGGCTCCAGAGGTGGGGGACGTGCACACAACCCCCCCGTGGGGTTTATTTTTGGGGAGGGCTCTCATCCTGACCCCCCCTCTGGGGGTCACGCTGGCTGTCCCCAGGGAGGAAGGGGTGCAGGTGGCCCTGCTGTCCCCCACGCAGCTGAAGGCGAAATTCCCCTGGATCAACACGGAGGATGTGGCTCTGGCGTCGTACGGTACTGGGGGGCATGGGGATCCCCCTCAACCTGGGGACACATCCTCATCCCCATCCCAATCTTCATCCTCATTTTCATCCCCATCCTCATCCTCCTCTTTATCCTCATCCCCATCATCATCCCCATCCTCATCCCCCTCTTTGTCCCCATCCCC
>NW_010192277.1:0-21953 GCF_000695765.1 Mesitornis unicolor
ATCGCCCCCGTGCCTTCCCGGTCCTGGCGCAAAACGGAGCCGCGAGCCCGGCTGCCGACCCGTCTCCGCTTTGCCGAGAAAAGGCAGCTGTACGCAGCAGCGCCAGGCTCTGCCGCCTCTGTGATTTGTATTCAAGTTGCGAGCAACGGCAGGGCTCAGTCTGCCCTCTTTTACAGAAGATGTAAACCTCAGTCGTGTTTACTGTTTTGACTGAGCTGCTGTATTTAGTTGCTTTGTGAGTAACACTGTGTAGTGCACTGATGCATTTCCACCCTATAGTCTGTTAGTGGTTGCAACCACACAATGCCTCCGGGAAAAAATGCACAAAACTCCCACCTATCTGCAGGTTGTTTACTCAGTGGCAGCTAATATGCATCTGTTCTTTGGTACTTACTCTTTACGGAGAGAAATCATACTGGTTTTCAAATGGCAGCGTGCTAGGCCAAAGGTCTATTTTGAAAATGTGAATCTGTGCTTTTCCTATTTAACAAATTCAAGTATCTGCTGCAGATTTGGAGAAGTCCAGTACATAATGATTACAGCTGGTGTCTGATTTCCACCGGCCTCTTACAGTTTGAGCCCTGTTAGAAAGGGCAGAGTACCAGAACTTGACTTTTTCTACAAACACCATCGTGTCATTGAGGGGGGTGTCACATGGTCTGAATTTATCTGGCTGAAAATTAGACATCTTGAGGAAGTCAGTATTTGAGGCTCTCATTATTGTCAGTGGAGCATGACATAATTCTGACAGTTAAAAATTAGCTAAGATGAATCCTGGAGTTTGTTTTGCTTGCTTTCTTAGTAGAAGCTGATACAAACTATTTTATATTCAGCTCCAGTGTAATTTTCAATGTTTGATTTTTAAAAACCCTCTTTTCATTCAAACTAATTTGTTGCGTTATTGTGCTAGTAAAAACAGCATGGTGCCTTTAAAAAAGATCTTTCCACACAATTACAGCTTTGTGTCTCAGTTCTTTTTCATAACTGCTGCTTTCGTGACCGCTGCTTACTTCCAGGTCTTGCCAACCTGTAGTGTGACTAGAAGTAAAGTGCTCGCTGTTACTGCTGGGAGAGAGTTCAACTCTGAATGCAAGAGAAGTTAACCAACTTTCCTATCTTTGGAATTTGTCTAGTGTTCGAATATAAATTTTGTTTTAATTAGATGCACTTTCCACTTTATCCACAAACATAGCTTCCATGTGTCTGGAACGCTCATTGACTTTTGGCAAAATTCAGTAATTTTCTGTCAGAGATGTTGGTTTTGCCTAGATACGTAGTAAGAGCAGTAATCACAATTTCTCTAGGTCTCTCCCTAGTTGTTCAAAACCACATGCCTTCAATTGTCTTTTTCCCAAACCTCCAATTACCTCATTCTGTTCCCTCCTTTATTTACCCTGGGTACTGTTTTTAATATTCCAGTCTGCAAAACAAGTTTACATGAATATCCCTTTAAAAAGTTTTATTATTCTCTAATTTTATAATTATTTATTTATTATGTTGTATTATTCTATGAGCCTGAAGAGTTGGAAACAAGAAGGGGTATTCCAGCTTTTAAAATAAATGCTGCAGAGTTGTTTCTTCCCTCTCCTTCCCTCCCCTCCCTGAACCAAGCCATCTGATTTAAAAAGCTGTGACATTTTTATGGATTGTACTGTAGGACATTCTACAGATATTTTAAATTTACTTATAATTAATTTTGGTTTCTGTGCAGTTATGTTCATTATGATACAAGTCTATCACTGGCACAGGAGGCATAGAGGAAACATACAAATGCACTCGTAATTTAAAAACTACTATAATTTAAGCAGCCTCTTAATTCCTATGATGAGTGAGAGACATATTTTTTTTATCAGCACCTTTTAAATGCATGGCTTTGCTCTGATGACCGAGATTAACACCCCTGTTGGCTGCAAAATTCTTACCCCATTCTGGTACTTGACTCACTCTGTTCTGTGAGCAGGGTTTGTAGCCATATGTCTACCCACAAGAGGGAACTCTTCCCTGTGATTACTTCAGGAGCTGGGCTACAGAAATTAAATAGAGCATGGGTTGTATAAGAATCGGGTTGCTTTCCCCCCACCCTTCTTCCTTGTTCTTGGATGCTATAGGTAAGCAGAGAGGTGACATCACTGATTTTCCTCAGAAATCTAAGGTAGCGGAGGGTTTTCTCCTCAAGATTTCACGCTATGATTTAAACAAATCCTTTAAATTAGTTCATTTGGGATGCATGACTCAATGGACTTCAAAAGCCTGTAAAGGTTGTGCTGTTGCAAAAAACAAAGAGTTGCTGTACACTAGAAGTATTAAAATGCCCACTCTAGTGCCTAAGAGTGCCCCTGCTCCAAGCCTCACCTTCAGTTTAGATAATTTGGTCATGGTTGCTAGGAGACAACACTTACCTTGGTTCATTGTTAGCCCTGTGACAAGTGGTATTCAGTCACCTATGGGATCAGGATGAGTAAGATGACTGACCACATATAATGCTGTCCTCTGTTGTCCCTGCAGAATTATTATGAGAGAAACATTAGAAAGGTGGAGGTAAGAGTGGAAGAAAGGGAAAGCAGGTAACTGTGAGCATTCAACAGGTGTTATCAATGAACAAGGACTGGGATCTCACTGCTACTGTCAGGCAAGCACTCATTTTCCTCCTTCAGTAGTAATAATTTCACATCCTCACAAAAATCGCTGATGCCATCTACCGTATGTGTAGGTATCTTCAGAGATGAAGAGTTGTTTAAGATGCCAGGCAGACTCAAAGCTAAGGAAGGCTTCTGACATTAGATTAACATTTAATTTGGGGGGAAATAAAAAGAAAATAGAAATTATATACCTGCTAGATAGCTAGAAAAAATGGTAGTCCTCCATATTAAGACTGTAATCAAAACATAACAGTCAAACCATCTATTAAAAATGGATTGGTGTAAACAATAAAAAAAAGGTATGAATATTTCACAAAATGCTTAGACAAACAAGAAAATGTGGCCTTCCTTATTCATAAATCCAGCTGTTAGCAGTAAAGGTGAAGATGCAATTATTTCGCCAGCTGCTTATGACTGAACTTTTAGCAACTTTATGAACAGCTGAGTAAAAATTAGTTTGATGTGCTGCCAGGTGCAGGCACCCCTTGTCATCCATGGGCTGAATTGTCCCCAGTGACACCTACCTGTCCCTGCAAGCCAGGCCCTGATTGATGACCAGTTCAGGTTATACGCCTGTCCAAAGGCAGATGCGTTTAATCCTGTCCTGTCCGCATTCTTACGTAGCCAAGCACTGCTATGAGCCTACCTAATCAAACGTTCTTTTCTAAAATCCTGCCTTGCGTTGTCATGTTTGGAAAGTGGGATCCCAATGCAGCAGAACCTGTAGATGTGTATGACTTTAGGTATGAGATTAGTCATACTGGGTTTTTTTGCACTCTGACATCAGGTAATGGGCTAACGATGTATCAATTCACATGCTCAAACTGAAGTATGTACTTGAGTGCTTTTCTGAATTACAGAGTGCATGAGGCATGTTTGCAGCGTTTATTTTTAAATAACACAACAGAAAGGCAAAGGGGAGTTGCATGAGGACAGTTAGTGTTTATCATGCAAATATTGAAGTACTGTGGTTCAGACAAGACACAAAGCTTAAAGACAGAAGACCTCACTGCTTTTATTGCTTAAGAAGGACTTAACATAATACCCTACTTTATTCGGTGGTTTTACCTAAGTGCTATCTATTTCTCTTTTGCACTAAGGCAAGCGTCTCTGGGAAATGGCAGCACTGGGGCAGTAAAAACGTGTCGCCTGAAGTGAAAGGGACAACGAAAGAGAGAATGCCTAATCTTGTTCTTCCATGGGCTTCAGTTCTGCAGTTGGCGAATTTAGTGATTTGACAGTGCAGTTTAAAATTACATGGCTACTTGTAGCAAACAGTGCTACAAATTGTATTTATTTACAAGATACCATGAGAACACAGAGGCAAACCAGCCTAACAGCAAAATGTTTGGGATTTAAACAGCAAAATACTAGGAATTAATCATGGAAATACCTAAGAGCTCTTAACTATAATACTTTTCTGCTTAATCCCTAGTATCTATGCAGAATCCCTCTTGCTATGATGGCTCACTAACAGAACAAAACCAATCCGCTGCTGTGTACTCAGGGTGTTACAGCAAGGATGGCAGCTGTTACTGTTCCGAAGATTTGTATTACGAGTCTCAAACTCCAAGGGTTGGTTTGGGTTTTGTTTTTTTTTCCTCTACCCTCACTGCAGTGCTGGATAGGAAGTAGCTTGAAAAAATGACTGTGTTATTATAGCAATCTCTCTCATATTCTCTCCAGCCCGTAACAAGAATTCAGGTGGTGGGAGTTCTTTCTTGGGTGACATTGGCTGATAACCGAAACATAGTGCTGAAGGGAGAGTATATGTCCTTCTGCAGAGGCAATTAATTGGCTACCACTTCCCAGTAGCAACCCCCCAAACACAGACAGTATCCTCACACATGCACTTGTGTTTGAAAATGGCCACTTGCTTGCACTTTTGCACAGGTATCTTTTATTTCCCATTACTCAGCTTCCTATCTCATGCTAGTACATGCTCAATTGTTGTAGGTATAATCTTGCGCACACGTACATCACCACATATATTTTTATAACCACATATAGGTTATCACTACATATATTTTTTCATTGACTAAACATAGCCAAAGCACAAGAACAATTCAAAGGTAGATCTCTAGTCCACTCTGTATGTGGTGGCAAAGGCACGGCACTCGGTACCCGTACGTGCTCCTTCCACCTCCACCCTCTGTTCTCTCTCTAAAGGAAAATACGATCCATTTGTCCCGACTGTCACAGAGGCCCTAGGCTGCTTGACTCACCTAAACCATGCCTGGGCCCACAGGAACGCTCTGAGGAGCAAGGTAACGGCTCTGGTGCATGGGCAGCCACAGAGCCAAGTGCGTGACCCAGCTAATAATTGTCTTAACCATACTGGAGTAGTAAGTCTTTTTTGTAATATCTAAAAAGTGAAGAAGAAGAATATTTTTTAATACATTTAAAGTTCCTGGATGCATTTTCTAAGAGATTAAGTCTGTCACTTAGAGAATAGTCACTTCCAATTCCTAAAAATAGCATTTTTTTCCTCATTTTTGGCTCTTCCCAAAACAAATATGGTTTTCATTTTGCTGTGCTTGTCTTTGGAGCTGGCCAGAATGCATAAATACTATTTTAAGTCAGTCAGTATGAGATTTTAAATTAAGATCAATAAGAGAGTTTAAATTAAGATCAATAAGAATGCACATTTTACAGATTTCTTGAGTAGGAGCACCAGGTCACAGATCCAGTATTGAAGACTGTAGTGTTCAGAAACACTCCCAGTTATACTGCCTTTCTTTGTGGATGTTTTCAGTGTTCATCCTGCATTTGATTTGGGCTGGTACATGGAATAAATAAGGCGGTGAGTTTCTCCAAATTTCTATTCTACAGCATTTAAAAATATGTTGCTAGATAACTACTTTGAATTGAAAAGGATTTTAAAAGGCACATAATCAACCAATACCTCTCTTCTTCTCACTTATCTTACAAGTTTTTAATGAGCCCACCACCTATCACTATGTCTGGCAGTTAACTTCTGAGTAAGAACTACAATTTGGCTTTCCTGTATTATATTTTCAATTCACAGATACATTATTTTTTCCATTTTTTTACATGAATGCCAATATACACATAGCTGCAATCTCCTGAGTGAACAACAGTGATGCTGAAACCACAGATGACCCTGCACTAGAATAGGTGCTCTGCTCTTACTATGTCCTTGGTTTTAAATCTGTCCTTTCAGAGGCCTTGCCGTCATGCACAGTAACTGTCAGAAGCTCAATAGGCTGCAGCCTTTTTCCTCCCCTAGTTTTAATATACTTCATTCTATTCCTAATTGTAGCTTAAAATCGTACAAATCTCTTGCATTTCCTGTACACAATTTTCTAGGTAAGAGGAGAGTAATCTTTTTTTTTCTCCACCCATTCCAGTTCTCTTTTCCTTTAAAAATACATAATAGAGAGTGCCGGGGCGTGGGGGGCGGTGAGCGAGGGAGCCCTTCCTAGGAAGCAAGCTGTTCCCAAACTGAGCTTGCATTTCCTGCGAGTGTCAGTGCTGCTTCTGGCTCAGTCTCCATGGAAACCTGATTTCCCGTAATGCTGCAGGAATTATTTGAAGATCCCAACCCACTTGCTCAGGGAATCACTGTGATATTAATTCACATCAGGCTATCAGGCTCACTTTATTATCGCAGGTATTCTTTTCATTACTTTTTTTCAGAACAAAAGGTTGAATTAGCTTTCACCAACTAAACAACAACAAAAAGTAATCTAAATCTTTACCTCCTGAAAACCAGGGCACAGCACACTTGGAAAACAGTGATTTCAAGTGGAGCTTGGCCAAAATGTCAACAACAGGAGATGGCACACAGCTGGGAGAACCCTATGCAAATCTCCTTTCCCACATCACACACACAGCTCTATTTTTCACCTATGCCATTGGCTGCATTATCGTGGGGGAAGAAGTCACTGTTCACCCCTTAGTATCAGAACATGCCTTCCTCTTCTACAGTTCATTCTGTCCTGGGATATAATGTGAAAAGTTTCAAAGAGAAAAAGCCAAAAGGGACTTCTGCTAAGGAATATTGTGTCCAGACTTCTCTTTAAAGGCTTTTCATTATCTTACAAACATAAGCATTTCAAATTTCCCCTAGGGTCTGGTCCTGGATATCTGCCTTTGAACTTTCTTTCCTCTTGCTTTTATTTCCTGCGTAATTCCCTAGTTGCAGTCCCTATTCCCTTTATTTCTCCCTGATCATCAAATCTATTCTGCATCTTTTCTACTTGGACATAGATTTTCTCCATTTTCATCTTTCTGATACTTTGTGTTTAGTAGCTGCTCCTTTTGTAACCATGACAATTGCATCATGACGTCAGCAAAGGATCTCACTACTATATGAGGAACTGGATCTCATTAAATGCCAGGGATGCTGCTTGAGCTGACATTTAGTGTCCTGTACCCAGGGGAAGGGTTTTGTTTGGAGTCTTCAATATTTTGCCTGTGAGCCAGGAAAGGCAAGTTCCTTATGTTAGCTGGTATCCTTCAGACAATTTCCCTTCTCCATCTCTGATTTGCGCTGTTGTCATGGCTTAACCCAGCAAACAACTAAACACAGAATCACAGAATGTGAGGAGCTGGAAGGGACCTGGAAAGCTTCCCCAGTGCAACCCCTGCCAGAGCAGGATCACCAGAGCAGTCACACAGGAACACGGCCAGGTCTTTGGGTGTCTCCAGAGAAGGAGACTCCACAACCTCTCAGAGCAGCCTGGGCCATGCTCTGGCACCCTCACACTGACAAATTTTTTCCTCATGTAACACGTGCAGTTCTCTCGCACAAGTCCATCCCACTGGGGAGTGGGATGGTGGAGAGGTCCGGGAGAGTAAAAGTAAGGAACTCATCAGTTGAGACAAAATAAAAATTTAATAACTAAACAATCCCAAACTTAAATAATAATGCCAATTAACTGTAACAAGAATAAAACAATAACAAAGCAATCAAAGTTATACTCGGCTCACAAACAGCAGCTACTGGCCGTACACCAACACCACCACAATAGGAGAGGTGAGCCTCAGGAACTGACATGGGCTGCCATCATGAAGGGGAGGAATCGAAGGGGCTGAAGAAGAAGCAGGAAGGGGAATAGAAAAGGGGTTGTTCAGTGCAAACTCCCCAGTTTATAGTGAGTGGGACATTCATGGGACAGAATACACCTTTATTGGTCAGCATGGGTGAGACTCAGATCACCTATCCTGGGTCTTCTATGCCAGAGAGTCCCCAGGCTCTCTCCTCTCCCCCGCCTTTTTCTCTTGCACGAAGGGGGAAAAAAAAAAAAGCCCAAACAAAAAACAACCTAACCTAATGAAAACTGTAACCACAGATACAGGCAGAACCGTGAAAAACGCAACTGTCTGCTAGAGAAACAAAACCAATAACTTCACCTCGGCCAAAGCTCCAAATTGCATTCATTTAAAGCTCAAACACTGTTTTCTCAAAAATCCAGCTCTGGCTGAAGCATTACAAGGGAATTCTACAATTCAGTCCTAGCAAAACCAGGACATACAGCAGATACAGTCCCTCCCATAGATGTAGACTGTTCAAAGAGCATTATTGCAAGAAGGATGGCAGGGATGTTATCATAGACTGATCACAAAGTCCTTGGGTTAGATTCATGAAGATATCCCATGTTGCTGTGTTATGTCTCAAACAGTCAGAGCTTATGAGAAGAAACCAATTGGTCTCAAGCCGTAATTGCAGGTGCTGCAAAAGCTGCATATGCTTGCTACAGAGCAGTTTCAGATTACAGACAAAGCTAAGCAGCGGTGTTTTCTCTGGTAAGTGCAGACAGAGGAAAAGTCAAAGTAACATTTTAAACAAACTTACTGACAACTCAAGACATGTTAGAGAAACCCTTAGGAGGATGAAGAAATACCATAGAACAGTGAAAGATTTTTCTGGAGTACAAGAACACCAGTATTCTTAAGGGAAATAATTTTCATTTACAGCTGGTTTTATTAATCACATGTTGTGTTACATTGCTACTCACCACCAAGACTGAGAACCCCATCTGTGACTAACCCCTCCTCAGTCTCAGGCTGCAGACTCTTAGGGATCCCTCAGACTCTTTAGGGATTCAAATGCCGTCAGAAAGAAGAGTTAGCCAAATGTAGACTTCAAGGGAGATGAGATATTAGCAGGCAAGCACCTACTTCCCATCCATAGCAAAGCTTGGCCTTCTCTGCATTCCTCTTCTCCCACTGCAAAAACACCAACTCACTTCTGTTTCCTTCCTCCTTCTCTTCACATCAGTAAAGATCATCAGGTGCTGTGAATCTGAAGACCTGGGATGAAGAAGCAGTTCAGACAAAACACCCGCTTTGTGTTCAGCTGCAGTAGGAACACCAGGTGTTTTCATCTAAGAAAGTGCTGACAGAAACCATAACAAAAATAATACAAATTCATCATACAAGCTCTTCTGTCTTTCTTCACTCAGTTCCAGCTACTTAGACTTCAAAAAGAACCTTAAAAAACCCAATGAAACTAGCAAATACAACTTGATGTGAGCTCAGAATGAAAGGGTGTACACAACAAAGCCATGAGGAAGAAAGTCTAGAACAAATAAGCAAAGGTATTTTTTTGTAGTAATCCACGATGGAACTGAGTGCTGGATTATGCTGTACGGGTCATAAGTATGAACATTTACAAACTGGACTACATAAAATAATGAAGCATAGATCTATTGGTGGCTATTAAACGTAATGTCAAGAAGCAGCCTGGGGCTCAGGAATCACCTGGATGTACATTGGACGGCAGGGGCAAGAGAAAGAAAAATCACTCTGTGCTTGTTTTTGTTGGAAACTTACAGCCAAGAATTAGATGGGCAAAGGAGATCTGATCTGTCAGTTTTTCCAAAGGCAAAGCTCAATAAACTACAGAAAAAATATCAAAAAGGTCAAAAGTTTTTGCTATTACAAAAGGAACAGTTAAGATGCAACACAAGTATTTTTTTTAAAAAAAGAGGGCCAAATATAGAATTTATCAGAATATGAGAGTAGGAACAGCATGAAACGAAAATACATTTCTGCACAGTACATGACCCATGCAAGTGTCATGAAATACTGCAGAGACATATATTCAGCAGATGAGGAAAACATTGAGCACTACATCTGGTTAACATGTTTCAACTTGGATTTATATTAAAGAGAGAGACTCTTCCCTCTCTCACCCCCACTGCTCCTTCATAACACAATCCAAATTAAATCTTGGTAACTAGTAAACAGAAACATCATTAACCAGTTCAGGACAGTTAACGTTTCTTGCAATCATTGACCTCAATCACTCAGTACCCTCAGAGGTATGAACCTGGTCTGGCTATACCACATATCTGAGTTAATTTAGCAGCTGTGTCCTGAGTTTTTTTGGGAAGGGCTAAAAGTTTGCCATAGGAACAATAAATTCTGCGTATTTCAGATCAAAGGGTAATAGAATTAATCATTTTTATATGAGGGCCTGAAGAAGCAGCAAAAAAGACAATCCTGTTCCATTATGACAGAGACTTCAAACCAGTATCTTCAAATCTTAAATGCCAACAAGAAACCCTCACTGCTGCTACGTACTGCATGTAGCATTGTGCCCAGCTCGTTTCCCACAAGAGAAAATGGCATTTGCCATACTGAAGGAAGCAACATCTGAAAAGGGACAGGAGAACCAGAGATTTCTCAGCCACTAAACTAGCAGCTGAAACCTAAGTCTCAATGTTACTAATGATCTTTTTTTTCCCCTCACTTTAGCAAAAGAAAGGTTATTTTGGCAGGCATTTTTTTAGTCTCCTATTCATCCTCCTTTTCTGAAGAATCAAACCCTTATTCTTTCCAGTATTTTGCACGGGTCTCAAAGAGAACCTTTGAGACCTACAGCACAGAAAGGACCCAAGATGATTCAGAATTTACCAAAAGCACCAAGAATAGCGCTACCAATTTTCCTCTGCCTGTAAACACATTGTCTCCACAATGCAGCTCCACAGAAGTCACTGAAGTGAGCAAAATATTTTTTTTTCCAGTCTAGGAAGCACAATATCTCTGGTTCTGTTTTTGTGGCTCTCCTGAAGGGCAACTTAATCAGTTTAGTGCATTGGAGGTGGAGAAGGAGGGGAGAATGGTGCAGTTCTTCAGAGAAAGAAATCCAGGATAGGTCAGCTCTGGTTTCTTATCATAGTTTTGTTAGGGAGAGTAGCAGTAATCCAATTAAGTATGTCAAGTTTGGAGTAGGTCCTCAGATTTCCTTTATAAAGAAAGCTAGGCCATAATGAGTGCTTCAGAACATACGTATCAGTACTTCCCTTCTTTCATTAGACTGAACAGTTTACTCCAACTCCAACCCATCAGAATGAACTGATTGTAAAAAAACCAAAAAACAAAACAAACAACAAAAAAACAACAAAAAACCCCACGCAGCTGAAAATCTGCAGCTTCCATTTCAGCTTTTTTGTTGAGAGAAATATTTAAACTACAGAGTTTAGATATAGAAATGCATCGATACTCAGCAACTAAAACTGTGAAAATGCAGCACATTTCTCCTCCCCAACTACAGGGAAGCAGTCAGGCCCCTGCCTTGCCCTTTCAGTTCTTTCTGTACTGCTGTTAATTTTAGTTTGGCGAAGTTTTGTCCAGTGGAGATTCAGCTGATCTATATAAAAGAGCATAATGGAGTACAAGAGTACAAATAACAAAAACAACGCCACAAATTCATGGGCAACAGAAGTATTTTCCTGTCTTTCAGGAAGATTTAAAAATATGTTTAGCAATGTTTTAATATATTCAGTTATATGTGATCACACATTTAATTATATGTGACATTCAACTGACATTTATTTTCCATTTTTTCTCGCGCATCTTTAAAATATACCTTTGCATATTTGTACTTGGCAATGTAAACACTTGGTCAGTTAGCTCTAGCTCCCTTCTCAGAACCAAAGACCAGGTAACTACTTTCAAGCACCGCTGCTTCAAGTTAGATGTAAACCTGCAGCGGTCCTAAATATTATTGCTAGTTTCCAGAGGCAGTCAATATCTTCTGATTCTAGCATATTCTAAATTCTCCATATATTTTATTTTACAAAAAAATAACTTACTAAACATTCCCAAAAGCTCTTTCTTGCTTATCAGCTACGTTCCACTTTACATTCCGTATGGTTGAATGAAATTAATTCTAAGGGATTAACATGTAAGCTTACATATAAGCTTTCTTGTCTCTTCAGATAGCAACATGTTACTCGTGGATAGCACTGTGCTTTGGGTAACCCTCCGAGAAAAACAGATGCAACATCTGTCTCCAGTATATAATGATGTGACTATTGTTGCCTACTGCTAAGTTTTTAAGACGTGCCAAAAGAATCTGTGACTACACTACCCAGTATATGTATTACCCATTGCTTTATTAGATTAATACGATCTTCCAGGTAAAAGCCAGACATCTTCTCTGTTTCATATGCATATAAATATACCAGTTAGAATAGCGGTAGACTTACAGGTTTTACTGAGTCCAGCTTGTAAAAGCTGAGGAAAGAAGAGTGACTGTAATAAAACTAAAGCACAACACAAAGACGTCACTAGAGGCAAGGTTCCCCTCCACCTCGTGACTGACACAGCCCGAGCCTGGACTGCACCCTCGCCTTGGACTGGGGTTTGCTGGAGCTGCTCTGTCACTGAGTGCTGAGAGCGGAGCGAGAACTCCAGGGCCAACCTGACTGAAAGCTCATTGCTGCTTCCTCATTAACATGCCAGAAGGTCTGCGTGACATTTCTGGGGAATGTCTCCATGCTCTTGGGACCGATGATTCAGGGCAGAGCTGCTTGGAATTTCTACAAAACTTCAGCCCTCCTCACTTCTCAAATGGCTTCCTTTTACCAGCCTGTCAAGCTAAACTAAAAATAATTGCTTTGTGTGCAACAACAAGGGGAAGGATGGAAATTTCACAGCACAATGTATTAGGCAGCTCACTAGAAAGAGGAAGCTCCATTTTCAAGAGCAGAGCGAAATGTATCTGCAATGTTTAATTCTTTTTCTGCAGTTAGAAAAAAAAGTAGCACCAAATTTTAAGGTCCATGGTGAGTAACACTCAAGCTTGAGGAGCATACAATTAGGATCTCCGTAGGGTCAATTTGATGAAATGAGTACCCTGCTGTCACAGTTTCACGAAAGAGATCAAGGAAAAAGCTGTGTTTAGAACAGTGCTAGCAACCGACAGAACAGACATGTGAGAGAACTGAAAGTCTCAAAACAAGTATAAAACCACAGACTAATTTTGGTTTTCACAGCACTGCAGAGTTTAGAGACTAGCCTCATCACAAATTAAATGGTATTCAATGGAAAAGACCCATTTCAAGAAAACGGATGCCTCATCATAACTCTCAAAATGCAGAAACTGCCCCTACAGGGCCTATGGACAGGAAGGTACCAATGTGTGCCCTGTGAGCGATTCTGCTATGTCGTCCTTTGATTCACAGTAAAATATAACAGAGATAAAGACAAAAGAAACCATGGGATCCACTGGTAAGCAGCAGTCAAGGACTCTACAAACATTCTTCTCACATGAGCTTTTTCTTTGTAAACATATAAACATATTTATGAATGTAAATAGAGTGGGGGAGTCAAACCCCTCGGACAGGCAAATGAGAGCATACTGACAGAATACACTGCATAAGAGAGGCCAGTGCATGGTATTGACCTTTAAGCTTCAGTCATGCAATAAGCACCCACTACCTGAAGGAAAATTATTTCTGGGAATGCTGGGATAAATTAATTGTATACATATTATATAGGACATGCAATTATATACTTTAAAGCTCCCTCACAGGCAATTTCAGAAGTAAAGGAACAGAGAAATTTTATTAAGAACTTTTACCACATTTAATTATATATTCAGATTTTTAATTTTCCAAGATAACAATTATGTTGAAAAAGACCTAAAAAGATAATGGAAGTGGTGTTGAAAAGGAACCGAGCAGAATCCTTTTAAACCTGATACACTTCAGAGTCATTAGTGAATCATATATTAAATCCACAAATAATGCAAGTTAAGATGCATTGTAAAAGCTGTTGAACATAGATACCAAAATAAATTAGCTAGAAAAAAAGATGACAAGAAAAGTAACAAAAAAAGCAACTTGAAAGGACTATCTTCCAAGAAGAAATTATGTCTTTAATTACCTGAAAAAAAACTTGAAAAAACAAGATGTACTGAGCAGTAAGAAATCATTGGATCAACATTTGATATGTATTATAGCAGCAAGAAAAGATCACTGTATGTGGTTTTAATTCGCATGACCTCGCAAGCAGGGAGAAGGTCATTCTACTTTTAAGGAGTTTATGTTCATTACTGAACACTTTTGTACAAGAAGGGATTCAGGCAAAATGCACAAAATTCAAATCAGAGTGTATTTTATAAGACAACATTTACAGGTTTAGGTATGTAAAGTTTAGTAAAATACCACATACTATGTCTACAAATCCATCTGAGATGTGTGGTTGAGACGCATGCACTAGAGGAATGAGTGTCAAATTAGGACTGCATTAGTAACTTAAACTAAACAGTGTATTCAATTTATTCTTTCTTCTTCTATTTTGAGTAGTTCTAAACAGGCCAGGATTTCCCAGATTTCACTGTTCCAATTGTTTGTATTTAACATCTTCGAGTCCCTTCTTCCGGGTGGGTGTTTTCTTCTGCTACAGATGCGTATATCTGCGTATGGTGACTTCATGCACCCGATACACATTCCTCTTGGTCACTGGCTTTGCTGTACCTAAGTGCTGATTGAGAAGGTCTTTGTTCCCCGCTTCTGGCTTTTGCTTTCTTGTTGCATGGAAATTTATAATAAATAAATTTCCTGGGACATTAATTACCTCCCTTTCTGAAAGGAATCCAAATTACTTTGGTGGGACTGTTTCTCCTGTTTCACTGCGAGAATATATAATTAATGAATGCTGTAAAAATCAGCTGTGGTTGTACCTGGTTTTTTTTCTGCAAGCTGAATACGGCAGCATTTGCAGTGTCTTTTACTGTGATGATGGCAGAAGCACCATAGCAACAGCATGTCTGCATCCCTACCAGAGCCAAATTGCTCCTGTACCGTCTATCAGGAAAACTGTTTTGATATGTATAATCACAGTTATTTAGTTTGTGTGCTGAAGAATTTTTTCTGATTAAGAGAATACAGTTTCAACTAAAAAGCTGTGTTTATCTGTCCATAGTTAGCACAGGTTTCACTGTTCCAGCTTTCTTGGGGTTTAGAGTGAAAATATTTCTTTGGTGCTAAGGAACTGCAAATTTTGGCTTCCTTCACCTGTAACTCATTAATATACATACATGTGCAAAGGCTGTTTGGAGGGTTTAAACAGACATCCCCTGAAATAATTCTTCACTTCTCTTGCAGAATCTCTGATCCTTTTCTTTACATGTACCCACTTCAAAAGGGTCTTCGCCCACTTAACACCATCCAAGAAAAGCTCTTCATAAAGAACACACAAGCAAACAAGAACAGATTAGATAAAAATCAGCCAAATGGCTGGTCACAATTATACAAAATGTATCAATTAATACCCATTTTTAATGCTAAGAACCAAAAACCACGGACATACCATTGTACCCCTGATGCTACCACTTATAGCCAGTAGACTAAGAAGCTCTAAAATGAAACTTAGTGTTTCACTGATCATGAAACAGAACGAGCCGCAAATCTGCCTCCTTCGTGAGGACATCCACGGTGGCAGAAGACTGGCAGGTTTGACATTCACAGCATTGGCAGGAAAAACTGACAGCAAGAGGGGGAAAGAGAAAGGCTCCACCTCCATGAGAGCCCCAAAGGAAAACAATACTTGTGGGGGGCAGGGGGAAAGCTGGGCTGAATTTCAAAGTCAAAAAGGATTTCAACTCAATCAAAACCACAGACTCAGTCCATTACTGCTGTTATTAAGTTCCAGCTGGAGACCACAGTCCATCAGCTCGAGACCTCAGTACTGTCCAAGGAGAAAGATGCCAGAACCCCACCAGACGAATTCCTCTCTTATCCCAGTCACTACAACTGCTGACTCCCACTGTCCACCTTGCTCACTAGCAAGGCCTGTGGAGGACCAATTGCAGATGAGAACCACAGAGAATCCGTCTCACAGCCCATTTTTTTTTCCTTGTAATTTCACACACCCTCTGTGTTTCTTGTCTGCACCACAGGCTTTTCAATAGGTAAGCTAAGTTCTTGCTACCTGCCCTAAAATACTGCAATTACTTCCTCACCAATCAAATATTTCATGCTTAGGTATAGTAACAATGTAGTATTGACTAAACATGCTTCTGCACATGCACCCAGAAAAAGATATTCACCATTCCCTAACTCTGAATGCAAATTCTTTTGACCCTCTGTCCTCTCCAGAAGTTACCTGCAGGTGCGATTTAGGCAGGTCTACTAGATGCTCAACAGTATTTGATTCTACAGGGGTCGTACCAACAGGAGCAAAAGGTCACTTAGCAAATACCCTTATGAAATGAATCCAAATTGTCAATTAACACCTGGGAAGTGGATACAATCTAATAGAGAGGCAACATCTAAGTGAGGAAACAAAGCTAGAACACACCAGATTCTCAAAGCTTGCCTTGATTTTTACATAGGAGAAATAGCAGGACTCTGTATTAATTTTCATATCTTTATTCAACAATGGGGGAGAGGCAGAAGACTAAACACACAAGAAAGACATGGACATAAATTAAAACAATTCAGGAGCACGGTTCGAGAAGATAACAAAACAGCAGCCTTTTTAAAGAAAAATATCCACAGGCATCAATAAGAAACTTGTGCATGGGTGGGAGGAAACTATGTAAACTCAGTAGCAAAGAACAAAAAGCCATGCCTGCAACTCATAAACCTATAAATCTACTCCAATGACAAATGTCTCAAATGATTTTAAATCTCCATGTATCTGACAAAATATACTGGAAGTAAAAAGTGAGTAAATAACTTCCAGAACCTCTCTCCCCCACCCACATCAATAACCAAGCCTCTATCAAAGCAACTTTTGTCTAGAGGTGTCATCATACTTGTGTTCAGTTATGCCTGGAGCACCACTAACAGGAGAGACCCAAATAAAACAGTAGCACTATGTAATATTCAAAATTTAGTCCTTGGATGATGCTTCTTTTTTGTCTTGTCAGCTACTACAGTCTTTAGTACATTGACACAGCCCAAACAGACAAAATATAGCAAGCTTTCCCAAATACACTTTAACCCCACCAGAAGAGCTGTATTTGCAGGTTCACAACCCTTATGCCTCGAGGGGAACTTGGCCAGGAAAACTGGTTTAGCAGAAGTGCCAAAATAACTGAGAAGGGAAATAAGGATTAGCTGCCACCCTGTGGAATGAAAGCACATCTGCATCAGTAAAACTGTTAATATCATACTCCGGGGAGAAACGGAAGAAAAACGGGTCCTTTGAAATAGAAGAAAATAAATGAGAGCAAAAGAACAAGATCTCGAAGAGATAATACATGATTTTCTTTAATGGTCTTCACAAAAGAGAATGCAAAAAGATACCTAGAAAGAGTCTGGGTAATAAAGCAACACAACACAGGATTAGAGTGCCTAAGGGTTTCTACATTTAAGTCCTTATACTGCAGCAAGTGACCAAACTTTATATGACTCTACAAAAAATAAATAAAAAAATAAAAATACTGTGAAAGAATTCAAACAACTCCCTCTTCCAAAAACCCCCAGCCCAGTAACCCAGTCATTTAACATCACTGTGCTTGAGTGCATGAATAAAGAGGTGCCAGTATCAGGAAGAGGCTTTTCAGCGCCTGTGTGTTAACTCCAGGCTGCCCACTGGCCAAACGGACCGAGTGGTGCTGGACACCAGAGCCTGGGCCAGCTGGACCAGGTCAGCTTGGGCTGGCCTTTTCTCCATTTTCCCTCTTCTGAGGCAACGGCCTTTGAGCACCACAGTGGCTCCACTGGGCAGCTACTGTATTCCTGTGGCAAATACAAAATGGTCACAACAGCTGGCTTTTACAAAAAAATCGCATTTTCAATGCAGTTTAGATTCGATTTAATTCAAGATATACATTGCCTCAAATTAGCAAGAGATAGCAGCAACGCTGTCATTTCCATTCAGTTGCGAGGTTCCCTAACAGGACCTAGGAAAATGAGAGAGAGCTCGGAAAACTCTGTGATTTGGCTTTGGCTAAACTTCTATCCTATTTCCTTATTGAGTGTTGCTAGTAGAAAGCCTGTCTGTGCCGACAGAGATAGCTGTTCACTAAATATGAGGGTCAGTCATGAGAGCCCATTCCTACCTTGCTCAAAACCATATTTATTTCTTATAAACACAACTCTTTACATCATTACTGTATCCTATAATGTCAAACACGCTCTTGGGGTCTCAACTACATCAGGGTAATCTACAACTTGCAGTTGAAATATAGCACCTGCCTGAAAGCACTATGTTGATTATTTAACTCTGATCCTATGATGGAAAAATAGAACACAAACTATGTATCTCTTTTTTTTTTTTTCTTTCTCAAAGTCTGAAAATGAAGAACCCCCAGCACTATTCTAAATTCTCTTTCCCACAGCAATCTCCTGGCATGTCCTGGATGTTTCTTCAGTCTGCAAGCCTCCATCTATGATGATGCAGATAAAAGATCTCCTCTTTCTCAGCATCAGAAAGAATCTCAGACTGTCTCATTATGTTCCTATTAGGATTTCCATATATATTGAGATGCAAGGTCAGATACTCGATGGACCTATTGCTGCTCCCTGCACAAACTTCTGGTGCATCAACCGCTCCTTCCAGTTTTGTGTTATCAGCAAACTTGTGGAGGTTACGCTCTGCCCTGTCATCCGGATTGTTAATGAAGATGTTAAACAGGACTGGACTCAGCACTGAGCCCCAGGACAAGCTGGCAGCTGCTGGCCTCCACTCAGACTGCCTGGGCCTGCGCACCACACTCTAGGCCTGGCTGTTCAGTGTTTTCTCCACCCCACTGCCTGCTCATCGAGCTCATACTTCATCGGCTTGTCTACAAAACCCTTATGTTAGACAATGTCAAAATTCTTCATACCCATAAAAAAAAAAAAAAAAAGAAGTCAGTGTTTTTTCCTGAAATGCTTGCACCATTAAATTAGGCTGTTGGGAAAAAAAACAACAACAACAACAAAAAAAACCCAACAACAAAAACCAAACCAAAGACCTAGACCCTGTCTGCTCTTCACAGTGCTAACACTCTGTTGCCATGGTCACAAATTACCACGGTAACCATTAGACACATCTGTATTTTTAGATTAAAATTGCTTCTGTTTTCACAGAATATAGATCCAATTGAAAGAAACTACTTGTTCTTACCAGAAAATACTACAAAATTCAGAGTATAAATTAGGGCAACATTACTGAAGTATACCAACACTAAGAAACTGGTTAGTTCAAAAAGGGAGGGGAATAAATCACAAACATTGCCATTTAAGAGCTGCTTCCTGCGGCCAGAAAACGGTTTGAATGGACAACAGAAAGTTTTGAGGACAGTTACTCTAACACTATTGCCACAGCAAGCCTCACTGGAAAGTGGTTCCATTAGAAAGCCCAACAAGCTTAAATAGACTTTTTAGTCCTGGGTTAACTGAAGTATTGCTTCATATTACTCCATTACAGCCCCAGTTTGTTTCCTCCACCCCTTTCTAAGCTGGACCTTCACTCTCATACATAGGAAATATTGACGTTCGACCTGTCATAATTCAGCCACTACCGGACAAATCTCTCCTCATTTTCAGTGATTTTATGTTCTGCTTATGCCCTCTGGTGGACAAAATGCGCTTCACAACCCCATCCCCCCGTGCCTTTCTGCCTTCAGCTCAGCACTGTGCTAACGGGAACTGTCAGGAAAACGCTGAACCAAAACCCTGCATCGCTGCGCAGCCTCAAGTCTGCGCCTCAAGGAGGGTCCTTCAGTCACCTTGGTCTGCCTAGATCTGTCTCAGCTTCTCCACTTTCTTGCTGGGCTTTCACTCAGCCAACTCTGCCTCATACATAGTTCAGCATGTCTGAATTTAGACTTGAGCTCAAGGTCACATCTCAAAGTAAAAACCTCATTTGTCTCTGTGTGACATTCATAACATTTGAAAAATAATCTAACAGAGGAGTTAAAAGCAAGGAGTCTATCAACTCAGTACCTTCCCAAAAAGGCAGCAGCATGAATACAAAAGGCTTGTATTCAATACTAGGTCTGATGATCAGGATAATTTACCTCCTAATTTTACGAAGTCAACAGAAGTTTTCAACATGCTTTCTCTCCGATAAGTTTCCAGGCGTTACTTGCTTACAATAAAAACTTAGCTCCCTTGTATGTAAAAATTCTCTATGCTCGCCCTTCCTGACCTGCCGCAAAGAACATTTTTGCCAGGTCAGCACTGCAATGCATTTCTACTGCTGCCACAAATCTTTCAGATGCTCTCAGACAGTTACGTATCACTGAAGATTTGAACCCTTGCTCCTTTACAGTTCACTCACTTTTGCAGCCTTCCCACATGCATTACTACTACCATTATTTGGCTAAATGCAGAATGCTCTTGTCCAAAGTGTCTGCAATGAGCACATTGCAGCCAGAAGCTACTGCAAGAAAAGGTAGCTACATCAAGCGATTCTACTGGCAATAGGTGCTCGGACCCACCTGTGAATCCAGCCTTAGGCCCTGCTGTACCAGTCACTGCATGGTTCTAAGTCACAGGATTAAATAATGGAAAAAGGTTAAATTTCAGCACCAAGAGACAGTCTTTTTCATGTCTCCAGAGTGAGCAAAATGAAAGTAATACCTCGCATAATAAGAGGAAACTTAAGAAATAACCAGGTCATGAAAGGACAGGAGCCGAGAAACAGAGCATGGAAGTAATGGTTTGCTTGCAAGAGGTTTACAGAAATGTTTTAGGCAAAGAAGCAGCAAAGACCTAAATTTACCTGCAAAATTGCAGGGGAAAAAATGCCACTTTGCAACTGTTTCTTTTCACTTCATATGATTTTCATTCCAGTTTTCATCAGAAATAGAGCACTGGCAATTCTGACATTGAATTCTGGGATTCTACAGACAGCTGCATATATGACCGCAGCAAAGTCCAGCATTTGGTTCATCCAAAAATGTAGGCTTCGGGGTTGTGCGGGGTGTGTAATTTCTCAGATGAATGTAACCTCTGAGCTCACTGCTGGTGCTTCCCCAGCATAACACATCTACTGCAAATTGATCCAAGATACTTGGTATTCATCTGGTCCTCCATGCAGATCAGCTGCCTGCCAAAGCAAAATCCAAATTCATTGTTCTGAAGTGATGAAAGGTTCAGGAATCTCAACGCATGTAGCTCAAGCCCAGCTTAGAAAGGTAAGACACAGAGAGATAAATCGGCCTCTAATCCTTAGAGTGCAGAGTTTAAACATTGCTTGAGGACCAGAAAGTCAGCAGTATTTCCTGGACAACTCTGTACTGTACACAGGCCATTTTCCACTGTAATTCTATCTTACAAAGTAGGTTCTTAGCTGTTATGCACGTTCATTGTCTTCATTTATTGTCCAAATCAATTGTCCTCACAAGTTACTCTGCACAGCTCTTAAGACGTCTTCTGAAGCCTCTAGGCTTCTTAACAATACCTATAAATAACGTAAGACCGAGTCATGTTTATAGCATCTTGTAATAGTGCCAAATTCCCGATGAAAGGTGACTAAGAACCCCCTCTCCTCAGTATGTTTCTGCACATACCAGCTCTCAGACATCAAATTCGGTAGGCTCCAGACCACAGGTAGCTCACAGCACCTCCTGTGCAACTGCCTGCAGGTGGCCCTGCCTGAGCAGGACGGTTGAACCAGGAGACCCCCAGAGAGGTCCCTTCCAACTCCAACAAGAGCTTGTACAGCTTCAGAATAGTTGGCTGGTTTTCCACATCTCTGACTTCACAGGGCAGCTCAGAAAGCAGCACCACAAGATGCTTCAGCCAGGTCACACAATACAAATTCTTAGTGGGTAAAGCAAGAAAAGCTACAGTACTGACCAGTTACACAGAGAGATGCGATACAGCATCTCCCCAGCAAGCAGCAGAATAATGTGACAATACAGTGTCCCCATCAGAAAGAAGGGTAAGAATTTTCTTCTCTCTTGGGCAATAAGCCACACTTAACAGCGTTATATGCAAATGTGGAAGACGGAGAGGAAAACTCAGCTCAATTCAACAGCTGCTCTCAAGCACGCCGTGACACTTGGCGGTTAACCCTCCCGGACACGATGCTATGTGCAGATCAGAGAACCAGCAGAGTGCTCCATAGTTATCCCACTTTCCTCCTAAGGCACTATATTTCCTGCTG
>NW_010192277.1:21984-25611 GCF_000695765.1 Mesitornis unicolor
AAAGAATAAATAACAATTTCTGGGCAGTTGAGGCTCTCTAGAAATCTTGTTTTTCAAGGCAGAAATGACTTGGCTGTATACTGTGAGGGAGTTATACTTCCAAGAGGGATGTACAAAAAAGAAAGGCCAGCACTGCAAAAGGACAAAGAATGGAACTCAAGTCCCTAAAATGGGGGAAGGCATAGCTTCCCTAGAACAAGCTTTGCAATTTTAAGGACACCAGCATCCCTCTCTAATAGACCCTCTACCTACCAAGGAAGTTAATCTAGTCTAAAACAAATCAGTCCCCCAGACTTAGAAACATAAGGCTGGAGATTCAGAAACTCAATAAATAACAGTAAGAAATAATGTTTAAATGAAACGTAGGGCTTATAACCGGTCAGTAGCCTCTCCTCTATTTTTCTATTTCTTATCCGCCACGGAGGTACTGCCAAGAAAGAAAACATTTTTCCCCTTTATGCAGCAAAACATTATTTCTCAGAAGGGAAACCACATTTCACTATTTTCTTTCCTAACATCAGAACACTGATGCATAGTACTACAAAATGTGGAAGTATAACATCTCTTTCCAAAAGGCAGTCATGGCTTCACTTTGTGCCTCATGGTACAGGTATTTTAGGATAACTTTTAGGCACACCAAGTCTGACACACATGTCTCTCTCTCCTCAACTTCAGGTACCATTATCTCTTACTGTGTTTCTCTCTGTGTCCAGGCATATTAGGAAAGGGATATAAACACTCAACACAATGGATTCTACTGCTAGGTGAAGATTTAACCATTTGCTTAATTGCACAATGAAGCTGACAGATGATACTGAAGAGAAACTACATTCCAGCATTTTCCACTGAAAACACTGAACAAGAGCCGATAAAAGCATTTTACCAAAACAGCACATTCAGCGTTCTCATTGACAAGAGAATTTCTATGCAAGACCATGCCATCCAATGCAGAACTACATCTAGAAACTCAGGCAGAGGTCACATGGGTGCTGAGATCTGCAGGGGCTTTGACCAAGCAGAGCACAATCCAGCCGTCACATTTGTACTGGAAGAAGAAAAAAGTGTCCATGGTAAGACGTTGTTCTTGCTCTGGGTAAGTTCTGCTGCTTGACATCACGAGCTCGGTACAACACGCTAGAGAACAGTCCCTGACTCTACTCCAGACTTTCTCTTACAACCAGATGTCCTTTAATTCCCCCGCACAGCAAAAGTCAGAGTAAGACTGATCCATACTTATACACAGGCTAACGACATCAAGCATCAATGCCAAGTAAAAGATACTTAGCACAGGGCCTAGCCTTAGCTTGGGAAGACAAAGGCAAATCCAAATGCCAAAACTGAGTCTTCAGAAATTCTTCCTGTGCTTCAGAGCAGAAAGAGTTCCTACAAATGAACTGATTCTAGAAAACATACTGGGAAGTCACTGTATGAAAACCGAGTAAGCCGAGACTACCACAACGCATGCACAAGGAAAGGACGTGAAGATCAGCATAAGGGAAGACTAACCAATCCTTTGCTTCCAAATAAAATCCCTCACAGTAATTTACATAAATAATTTGCTATGGAAATTTTTAATTAAAAAAAAAGTCATGTGGTCATAGAGATACTTGGCATATAGAGAACAGTGGTTCGTAATATATTGTTCAGTGCAGCAAAATGTAGGACAGCAATTCCTCACACCTGAATCTTCCACGTAATCAGTAAAGACTGTCATCCCTTGCACGGAGAGAGGAATTTCCTTTGGAAACAGAAAGAATTCCTGCTTCAGAACATGCTTCTGCATGTACTAGTGAGACACGCATACAATGTTTGCTACCAAACTAAAAAGAACAAAATACATGGGATTTTTTATGAGGCTGAAAACTCAAAGCCAAATCAAGGATTTTCTACTGGCTTCTGGATAAGGCCTCGTGAATAATTCAGGACAAGTATTCTGACAAAATGCAAGTTTCTGACATGATCTGTCAAGACTTCATTTTTTAAAAGCTAGGAATAAAAGTAAACCCAACTTGATTGGTTTCCTAAAATAACTAGTAAATTCGTAACAATTTGCCTCCAATATAATGGGAAACAAGAATAAATTCAGTCCTAATCTTCAACTTTACAAACTTTTGAAGGGCTGTTCTTTAGGAAATAAATACTTGTGGAATGTTACTCGCAGAAACGCTTTCAAACATTGTCAACAGCAAAATACTGGGTTCTGTGAAGACTCCACCGTGATTTCAGAAATGTGACAGCAAAAGACAAGGGCAAACACATATAGCCCGCACCTATAGCTAAGAATGGTCCTCTGCACGGAGGGAGGAGCCAGGCTCCTTTGATAGCTCATTACAGTAGAGATTAAGACCATCAAGCACTCATTCAGACAACCATGTCTACAACTGTGCTCCCCCATTACAGATCTCCACAACAGGAACCCTACTAATCTCAAATTCCCATTGGCTCTGTTGGCATGTGTACAGGGGGATCTCCCCTTAACAGTGTTCAACAAATCAGAATCCAGTATGGCTTGGCATGATGCAAATTTCCTCTGCAGCACTGCATTTTCACTCCACAATACATACTCTACATTCAATGTAGCTCTGTCCCAAGTGTTACACATTGCTCAAGTCTCAGGACATTGACAAACATGGCACGTGGTCAGACAGAAAGTTTGTGCAAGGGCTGCAGTAGGAAAAAGCAAGAGGACTGATTAATCACAGTATTGTACCCTACTCCCTGCTTTTTAGTCCCCCAAAACGGAGTCCTGGATCTGGTGAAATTCATACATCAGCTATTTTTCAGTTCTCATACCCTGAAGATAGGATATCCTAAAGCTCAGAGATAAGGGCTTCTGGAATTCTCAAGTATGCCCCACAGACTATATTTGAGCAAGATTTTCCCCAGTCATCTGCTAGAATGAAGGAATTTATCTGCAGTGACAAGTATCAGGATGACACAGAGTTCAACCACTAAAGGGTACAGCAGCAGCCTCCCTGCCAACTTTTCCCACTGCATGGGACTTGCTCACTCTGATGCTCTCACAGGAATCCAAGTGTACAACAGAACCTGAAATGAAATTCAAGCAGCTTCAAAAAGGGGCCAAAATCTTGCAGGTGCCCAACTTTCCTTCTCAATAGTTAACTCTCACAGATACCTGTATCTACTCCATCACATGTGCACATAACAGCACATTTTCTTCATTACTCAGCTTTTCAATTATCTCCCTTCACCTTCCAGGAAAAAAATAAAATAAAAACCAATCTCTTCATCTTCTAGTACTAGTAATGGAAATCTAGCATATTCCTCCCATGAGCTAGTCCTTTATGTTCAAAAGCACTCAGCATACACCATTTCAGTCACCTTCTCCAAGGGGATGAACATGGCAGGTATGGTCCATTCTTAAGGAGGATGAATCATGGTTGGGCATTTCTTTACAACACAGAGCTGCAGAAGAATACCCAGAGCAAGAAAAGACATTTTAGGGAGCCACCCACCCGTGCGGAACTCCAGTGTCTAATATTTTTCCAGCTTCTGTGCAATGGATGTCTCTAACCCTAGTTAGTTCTTACAGCAAAGATCCTCCCCAACTAGGGTTGTACAGTGGAAATTCCAAAGCAACAGGCTATGTACAGACATATCGGCATT
>NW_010192277.1:25642-35208 GCF_000695765.1 Mesitornis unicolor
AACAGAGAGACAAGGAGAAAATTCCCGAGGACGTGTATCCTCTACTCCATTTTCTGAATCCCAGCCTCCACCTTGCCTTGGAATGAGCTCTACAAAGCAGTATCTGTTATGTACATGAATCTCAGCTCCCTTCCTTTGGGGAATTTCCCCTCAAAAGTGACAGGCGAATCCCAGGACAGAGACAGGTGCTGGGGAGGAGGAGGTCTCCTTAGGACGACTCGCCAGAAGCAAGAGAGCCTGAAGCTTTCTTCTTAGGGCGGCCTTTCACGCTTCTTACGGGAGGCTGAGGAGAAAGAACAGGAGGCACCTTAGGTTAGTTTAACAGCTAAATGTCTAACAGAAAGATACAAGAATGCAGAGTGAAAACAGGATAAAACAATCACAACACGATGACCCTATTCCTGTCATCCAGTGTTTCAAAAAGGCTATTTAACCATTCCATTTGGTTCTGGTTAGTAAACAAATCACTGTGAGCATATTCATCAAACAGGAACCAGGAGAGGAAGACATTCTAAAACAGCAATAGCGTGACGATAAAATTGGAGTCACTCGCTTCGACAAAAGATTAGACATAGTGATATTTCTAACCGACAACATTCACATAACACTTCACTTCTATAACTTTTCTGCTTCTTGACTGCCATCTCAAATGCTGTTCTCTGAAAGATGCAGAAACATCTTGAACTAGTTTGCACGCTTTACTCCAGTGTCTTTCACTCTAGATACTGGTGAGAAGAGCGCATTTATGATCTATGATGCGTTGAGCCCTTCCAGGCAATCTCAAAGATCTCAGCCAAAGACCTCCTACAATTCCTGCGTCTGAACCAAAGATCCAAACAGGCTGAGCATAAAAACCAATACGCCTGCAAAGGGCTTTATCGGAATTTCTGTATTCACAACAAACAGCACAGAAGAGTCATTACTGTCTTTTCATTACTTCACTTTAAAAATTCTTCTAAAAATAGGTAGCTTGGAATGAGTTTTGTCCCTCTTGTTTCCCTGCTCCTGTCTAATACGCTAGAGAAGAAAGCGGAGAGGTCAACTCAGAAGTAATCCTTGGGAACTTAAGTAGATCCAGGCTGATTTTAAATGCATCTTTAGACATACACATCCATCCTTGGAGATATTCAAAAGCCATCTGGATGTGGTCCTGGCAAACCCGCTCTAGATGGCCTTGCTTGAGCAGCGCGGTTGGACCAGACGATTTCCAGTGAGGGTCCCCTCCAACCTCAACTATGTCGTGATTCTGTTACAAAGAGTACTTAATCACATGCAAAGATGCCCTGTACACTGTAAAATCAGGTTAACAGTAAGACTTAAAATGATGCTCTGAGAAATTACTTTCCTCAGAATTACTGAAAATTTAACCTGAGAAGCTCAACAATGTGAGCTAGTCATATAGCACTCTCTATCTTAAATAAAAAATAAAATTGTCTGAGTCGCATCAAGCAAACAGGACCCCAACTTCACATAAAGGAAGGTATTTATCACATATATATCAAACCACAAGACACATGCAAGTAAGAAAGAGTCAAAAGCTGGAAAGCAGCACCTAAAAAGTATATTCTACAAAACACACCAAGAGCTAAAAAACCAGATTGTTAAGCTAAAATGGCTCTTGGACACAACTGCATTTATCTTCCTGTATGGTTTGTTTTAATAGTAAGAATACAGAAAACCCATGTCTCATCTGAACAGCTGTAAACATCTTGGATCATCACATGGTCACACGGAGGGGACAGCTCGACAAGGACACGTTAACCCAAGTTTAATGACAAAACCCTGAAGTGGGGGGGAGTGGGGAGGATGGGGAGTGGGCGGGAGTGTGAAATCACATTTTCTGCATATCTAACGCACAGAAGTCCAGGAAGGCCCAAGAGGATACAGAACCGTTGCATTTTAGAGGAGGAAAAAGTGGCTGTCCCAGGAAGAAGTGTCACAGTAGCATTATATATTCAGACTGTAACAGACAGGAGAGAGGATATAGACAACAAAATGTGTTAAAAATATTTAATGCCTCACCCTTCAACGCAAAACCCAAATGAAAGAAAAGCTGGGTCCTGGCTTACGACAGAGGCTTACAGGCATGATAAAAACAACAGCTAGAGACTAGCATAGCAAGTAGATGGCAAGTCCTCTGATGTAGGACTCAACTAGCAAAGACTTAGTCCAACTAAGTTTATGTAGACAGCTTTTAAATGCACCGAGAGTATGAAGCCAGAGCCTTCCAACAACGCTCACAAATCCATGTCTGTACACACCAGCTCACCTCAGCTTTTGTCACCTTCTTAGGAGTTTTGAGACTCTGGGTACGTTTAGGAAGTTTGTCTCCTGCATCTTCATCTGATGGGTCCGTTCTAGTCTCTGATGGGGTACCATTTGACCTCTGTGCCATACTGCTCTCTTCTCCTGAGGAGTAACAGGAAGCTAAGGAATAAGAAAGAAAGTTGCAGCAAATACTTTTGAAAAATCACACGAAGTCTAAAATGGCCCATCCTGACGGACCACATGAAAGGGAGATGTTGGCAATCCTCAAGAAGGATAACCCAAAAAGTACAGGGCTGTGTTAGGAGACAGGAAGGGACTAGGGCAGACAACGTAACTTCTCCCAGGTAATGTGGAATCTTGTAGCCCGAGACCCCGTGCACGCAAAGCCCACGGAGCCCCATCCTGGCTCACCACATGAGGGCCCACGCAGCTGCCCGGAGGAGTGTCCTGTACCTGAATCCTCAATGGTTTCAAGAAGACTCCCGCCAGAGGGGTGCAGCTGTGGCTCATGGCTTCGCATGTGCACAGCATCTTCATCCCGGATCAGAGTGAGATCCTGCATGCTGAAACTTCGCAGCTTCTCAGACAAAACTCCCTGGCCCTAAGAGGACATAAAAATTAGGGCCGAGGGCACTTTGCCTTCACCAAGATCATCTCACAGGGGATCATTCAGAAGAAGAAAGGTGCCCTACTCCCCACTAGGGTACTCTGAAAAAAACAGAGTAGGGAAAAAGAAAAGTATGCTCCCCAAGACCAACAGGAAAGAGGTTAAACCAAAATCCATTCTGCTCTCCCTCCACTTTTCATAAGTCAGAGGATGGGATTAACTGCAAGGCAAACTGGAGCAAAGGAAAAGTAGACTGGTCCCAACAAGTACCAGCATCCCTAACGGACCCATAGCACTAATTGCTGGCACACAAAACTAAACTGCCGGGGAATTCCTGGAGTTACAGAAGGTGTTGCATTACCTTTGCAGCTGCAGTAACTGCTGCATTGGCAGCAAGGTTTAACCCTCTCTTGCCAACTCGCATCATGGTTTCATAGCTTTTGTCACGAGCCTGAGTAATGTATTCATCAATTTCCTAGGAAGGCAACGTGGAACATGGCATTTAGCTCCTCATTACAAACATGACCAGTCTCCCCACCATCACCCTTAAGAACCCAAAGCTCATCCGGTTACTTTTTTTGCAGGCCACCAGCATCAGCTGTCATTGACCACGTAACTGCAGTTTCTCTGCTGCTTACAGAAAGCTTGCAAATGCAACTTTTACTTAAATCTCCAAATTGTGGCAACCGAAACAAAGCAGTTGCTTATACCCACAATGTGAAAAAAACAGCATGGCTACAGAACATGCTGCTCCTATCATCATTCAAAGAGCTTAACTACTGACAGTGACTATAAAGACTCATGACACTGGGTTAGCCAAACACGCTTTCTAAGCATTAGGCAAACTACTGGCTACACTGCAATTTCAGTAAGCTGCAGCATGACACCGCTCAGAGACAGAATCGTTCTACAGCGCCTAATGTCAGCACAAGCATGACTCACGCATTTCAGTTTTTCCTGTGGCATAACTGAATCAGAAGTCAGTCAGCTCACAGTCAGTATCTTCTAAAACAAGTGAGTACCTTCTCCTTATTGGAGAGCGTTGGGTGCACAAACTTCCTGTAGAGGACACTGGAGCCCTTGGTGTAAGGGGAAAGCAGCCAAATCACAAATGCGATTTTCAGCTCGAAATAAAAGGGAAACCTGAGAGAAAGAAGGGAGAAAAAAAAAGAGAGAGAGAGAGAGAAAGATAGAGAATTGGAATCAAGATCAGCACAGAGACAGATGGAGATAACTGGTAGAGAGCAGCACAGGCAGAAAGAGCAAAGGCAAGAGAAAGGCTCAGAAATAAAAGAATCAATATATCAGGTCAGGATAGCAGAACCCTCTTTGGAAGCCTAGGACATACCTTCTTCGAGGCTCATTTAGTCTTTCATCCATAGCCATGAAAACTCCATAAACAGGGCATCTCTCAGCCCTGCAAACACACCAAATTACAATCTGATAGCTACTCTCATAATTCTGAAGTTTGTTCAGAGAGTATCCACTGCATGTTAATACTACAGTAGTTTCCCTCTCATTTTCCAAAGCTTTCAACTATGCATCTCAATAAATCTCAAGTTCCTGCTAAGGCTGTTGGCTCAGTTTCTGAAACTTCCAGCAGTTTCTCCTCAGATAAGACACAAAAAGAGGATCAGTGAAAATGAAAAAGAGCAGGCAGCATCCTAAGTCTTTCATCTCTAACTCTTGCCAAATAAAGTCTCTGGGAAGATACAGAGACTGAAACATAAGAATGCAAACTTTCTACCATCGCCATTAGTACGACACTTCTGTTTTCAGTGGTCCATTTTAAGTGTATGAACAAGCCAAAGCTCTTGTACTTTTTAGATCTTTGTCTACTTCTCAGAGTTTATGCAGGAAGAGGCAAAACTGCTGAGCACTTCTGCAAGGCGTGTGTAGCCATTTCATGTTTTAAATGATGCAACGCTTGATTAGTATTCTTTCAGAGAGGTATGCAAAGCTCAAACATTAAAGCAATGAAGAAACTGAAGATAACCTGTTCCAAAGGTTCAGCTGAAGACACCTAATGAAGATCTGTCATTTCTGGAAGCCTCCACATTGCCAAGCGTGATAGACAGCACCGAAAGGACAAAGAACCCACTTCCACCCCACCCCACCAGTGGAAGAGCATTTCATAATGCAAAACACCCCTCAGGCACACATCTGACCTGCTCTTCCACACAACGGGCTTGCAAAGCAAAGCACGACCCTTCCTCCTATGCGCTTTTTTTGTGTGTGTGTGTCTTTCAGAAGACGATTTCTCAAACTTTACCAGTTCACATTAACAGCTTCTCAGAAATATTTTATGTTATGAATGGAAGAAGACCCTCTTACAGACATTGTGTATTTACCTCAAGCGTTTGCAAGTATAGAAGATGAAACAGCTAAGACAGCAGCTAACACGCCCAATATGTACTAACCCACAGCCTCTTCATAAGGACTGAAAACTAAAGGAGAGACAGTTTATTCTTAGCATCCTAACACTACTCCTCTCGTCTTTAAAAAAAACCAAACAAACAACAACAAGGAACTCACCAAGAAAGAACAATGTCTGTGAGCGTCTCTGCAGTGGTGAAAAAGGCAAACACGATCCAGTACATCATCCACTTCACCTGAAAAAGAGCAGCCGCTCAGTAGCCAGCCATCAGAACCCAAAAAAGCCAAGCGTCCTCTCAGTAAGAATGACTCATTGTCTCCACACATAAGGATGAATTCAACACCACAAAGGCATAGATAATCAGTAATGGAGAGGGTCACATACCAAATCGTACATTATAGTTTGGAAAAACACGTAGGATTAATGTGCTCTGAATAGATAAATGCATACAGATACACTGGGGAATGCATGCCCTACAGCAATATCAAGTAAGTCCCAAATAAGCTGTCTAAAAAGAGTAAGCAGTTCACTTTAAGAAGTAATAGCCTTTCATATATCATGATTATTGTAATAAATATATATTTACACACAAAAGTTTAGTTTCAACTGTAGCCCTCTATTTAATTAATTTAAATTTTTTTATTGAGAAGAAAAAAACCCAGCAAAGCAAACCAACAGGTATGGTATTCTGCTCTAACTCATATAAGCGTTCTTTGCCTTAATCACTACTCCCAGGAATTACGTGAGCATTTCTCTTCTCTTCTTAAACAAAGGCTCAGTAGGAGAGGTGAGAAAGCAGAGAACATGCCCCATCAACCTTATCTTCTTGTTTAGGGTCTTGAGTACAATTTACAAAGTGTATTTTATGCTATTATGGCACGTCTGTATGCCTGTCGCCTATCTTGGCACTTCTTCACACCTTTCTCTGGAGACTCTCAAAAACTGAGGGTCAAACCAGTTTTCAATCCATTAAAAACGAATCAGATCTTTGCTGCCCACGCTGAGGACCACCAGCTTCAGCTAACTGCACATATGCAGTCCCCCCAGCTTGCATCAAGAACCTCAACAAATTCAGTAGATGCAAAAGCATAATTAGAATGCAGATTTGATCAAAGATGAAGAGGACACGTGAAAAGAAATCAACTACTTTTAAAAGAGCCTGAGCAGTCTGTCACACCTGCTCGAGGACTTATCATAGATTTTTATCAGGTGAGGTAGAGCAGCAAGTTAGCACAGCACTCTGATGCCATTGCCAGGCTGCAAGTGTCCTGGTTTGAGCTAAAGAGAGCTCATTTTCTATTCAGTGATTTCACTTTCCAGCTCAGTCTCTTCTCAGTGGCTGAACTTGCTGAAAGCAGCAGCCTGGTTTTCCAGGCAGTGTGTACTGCTGCGGTTGATCATCACAGGGCCACTGTCTCACCGTGGGTGCCGTATCTGCGCCTACGGGGCGAAAACGGACCCAAAACTGACCAGTGGGGTATTCTATCCCACACACGGCACACTCGGTGTAAAGCCGAGGGATCCTCGACCCTTCTATCCTGGATCCTTCCTTCCCTCTCCACCCCTGCAATGACCCAAGGCCCAGCAGACTCTGCTGGTTTGTCTGCCTCCGATCCTGATCCCTGTGTTCCTGCATCCTGCTCAGCTTGGCTGAGCTCGGAAGCTAAGCAGGGTCGGGCCCGGTCAGTACTTGTATGGGAGACCGCTCGGGAATACTATAGGGTGCTTGCTGCCACTGCTGCTGGCTCTGCACTGGGACTTTTCCAGTGCTCCCAGAGCCTCTGGTGCCATCATCGTCACTGGGGGAGGATTTTATACTGGTTTTGTATATGTATATTTGTACATATATGTATACATTTCATTATTTTCCTATTTACATTATTATCCTGTAGTATTAGTATTATTGTTTTATTAAACCTGTTAGTTTTATTTTCCAACCTGTAAAGTCTCTCTCCCTTCTTCTCTTTTCTCTTCCCTTCTGGGGAGGGGAGAGAAGCTAATAGAGAGCATCTGGCCAGGATTTAGTGGCCAGCCCAGCCCTAAACCACGACAGCATGGTTTGTGTGCGCTGCAGATGCGCCCCTGAGACGTTTCTCCTCCAGCAGCGTTGGTTCATGAGCACCACGAGCAGAAGCACACGGCAGTGCATGAACAGAGCTGGCCTCGGAAAAGCGCAGCACAGCACTCCTGATTCCCACCAGCCTTCGCAGTTTGAACAGATACTTCTGAACAGATGCGTCTGAACGGCTGGACCAGGCCATCCTCAGGGCCCCTTCCAACCCAAACCATTCTACGATTCCATGATTCTACATTTGGCCCCCTTTCCTGTGTTTAACAAAACTGGTTTTCCCCATTTTTCCACTTATGTCATCAAGAAAGAAGCCCTCCAAAGATGAGCGAATTAGGCAGACAGCACTCAACAGCTAAATGATTGTTTCCAATGTAGCCCTCTCAAGGAGAAATAATTTATATAAAAGATCAGTTCTAGCAGTTCAAATACATTTTCTTGAACCAACTCCAGTATTTTCACTGAAAATAAAAACAAGAGAAAATTTTCTGCTGCAGCAACCCGGAACTATCTATTTCAAGGAATCAGAATCAATGAAGCATTAAACAAAACTCAAAAATGAATGCTATAATGTGCCACATCAGTCCAGGTGACTGGTTGGTATTATTGTTACAGCAACTTTATGATACTCAAGTGCTGCATCTCATTTTTTTTTCACCATCAGATTAGGGAAGTCTTACATCAATTTAGGTAACATCTACCAAAAGAAAATCAGATCAATACAATGTTTACATTCTTCAAGGAAACACAGCATTTATGTACCTCAACAGCTAACCTACTCACAGGAAATAAGCAGGTTTTTACTGTAAAGAATGCCTACAAAATTCAAAGGCGCCATATTTAGCAGTTTCTTGAGCTCCAGAACAAGCATGCTATAAGGCTGTTTTAAAAAATGATGGGGTTTTTCCCCCTCAAGTTTCTAAACAAAACAATTTAAAACTTTGAAATCTGAATGTGTCTTAAAGTTAACACAGATTCTGTAACTGGAACACAATCACTCCATGACAGACACTCAAACAGGAATAAAATTCCAGGTTTAAAAATATGCATTTCATGCACTAAATGAAGGACACAGGCAAGTGGAAGGAACGATGAGAGGAAGGCCAGAGAAGACAACAGTAATACCATACTACTTCATACATAATTTCAAAGGTAAATATGATGTCGCAGAATCGTGTGATTATTCTGATAGTTTCTTTCATGCTTTCTTTTCAGTTTCTAATGTTACTACGAATAAACTTTGAAGTTTAGTATGGCTCATTGTAGCTCTGACTACAACTCTTAACACTCACTCAAAACACAGCATCAGTTACCGATGTCTCCTGAACATTTGCATTTCGACTTCTCTGCTGAGACCAGTATTAAAAAAAACAAACCATCAACAAACCCAGAAAACCAAATCAAACCCCAAAACACCTCAGCCAGATACTGTGATTTGTAAAGCTGTCCACTATAAGCGAGACTCTCACCTCAGCTGGAATCTCCTTCAAAAACCAGTGGGCTGGATTGTAAGCCAACACAGAGGAAAGGTCTCGGCAATTCTAGATGACTAAAGCAACACGAGACAAAAAAGGACTATGTCCTGCAATAATTTTTGTTGCTGTGTCATTTTGTAAGGAGCAGAGCCAGTTGGATGAAGAGTCTCAGACTGCACCACAAAGCAACAGTGACAAATTATGCCCTTTTCACCCATGTTACCTCTCTCCTCCATCAGGTTATTCCCTGCTCTAGATAAACTGAAACTCATCCCACCCATAAGCCAAATCTCTCGTCTCCACTGATCAACTCATAACACTCCTTCTGTGAGAAGATGACACATCACATCGCTACAAAGCGTTTTAAATACGGTAATGGTAGCAATGGCATCGACAGAGAAAGGGAAAGGATTCCTGAAGGGAAAAGGACGAAGTCTTTACCAACAGAAAATGCTAATCACAAGAAGGTTGAAAGGAGACATAACCCAAGCAAAATTACTCAGCTATCTGAAAGAAAACAAAAGTAGTATGGAAAAAGCAGTAAAATAACACAGAGTAAGGATGAAGTTAGAGAACTTGTCCTGGACTTTCAGATGCTTCCACACTGCAGTGCTTCCCCGCTTTCCCTTCCTCACTCAGCATCTCCTGAGGAAAACTGCCCATTTCGGTAAGCGCCCTTCCTCGGGTGCTTCCCTAGAGGCCGCGGGAGCTGCGGCCCGGCCGGCCCGAGGCCGCTGCGGAGCCGGAGAGCCCCCGCCTCGGGGCCAGGCC
>NW_010192278.1:0-1906 GCF_000695765.1 Mesitornis unicolor
AGGCCGTGAGCGGGTAGATCCCGTTCCTGCGGGAAAGGAGCGGGCTCTGAGGTTACGCCTCTGAGACGATTGCAGGTTCACACCCAGTTAAAGCTGCCCCTTGAAAACGCCCTCCTACCTGACATCCTCCAGGAACTTGTCCAGCTCCAGCGCTGGGGACTGTGAGAAGCTGGGAAAAGACCAGAACATGGTGAGGCGACAAGTCCTGAACAAACACCCCACAGAGGCTGGATTTCAGACCCCGTGCCCTGCACTGCGGCTGAGGACAAACGGGGGCAGAGCAGCCCAAGGCAGCCCAGCCTCCCTGCACAGGAAGCAGCAACCCAGAGCCCCAGGGCGAGGCGAGGTTTTAAGGGTGCAGAGTGGGCATCGCCTCCACGCAGAGCCCTGCAGTGCAAACCTCACCTGGAAACCAGCACAAACCCTGATCTGGAAACCAGCACAAACCCTCGAACCCTGATCTGGAAGCCAGCCCAGCAGCACCGTGCTCCCAGCAGGGTTTCTGGAGCCACACCAGACCCACAGCGCCCACGTCCATGCCCAGAGGAGCAGGGGCACTCACCGCACGGGCAGGAACCTCTGCACAGCGCGACCACCACCGGACCAGAAACACGGCAGGGTTCACCCTGCCCCGGGGTTTCACTGCAGCTCAGGGCACTTCTGCTCTCTGTAGTTCCCAACTAACGCAGAGTCTCCGAGGAAGACCCCACCAGCGCATTTTGAACCTCCAATCCGTAACAAAACGAGCACCGTCCTCGCTGGCGGCTGCGGGAGGCTGAAGAGCGCTGCCCTGTGCCGTGGCTCTGCCTTCGTCCCAAGCACTTCAGCCCCTGGAGGGGCTGCTCCCCACAGCGAGCACCCCATTTCCTCCTGTTCTCGCCAAAAGGAGGCACAGGCTCCACTTCCCCAGCTCCCCAGCAAAGCACTGCTACCACCACCACGGTCAGGTCAGTGTCTCAGTGTCCGCTTGGCCACGGCCTCTTTGGGATGGGTTTGTTACAAACCTTGACCGCTCCTCCCCGTGCCGCTGCGAGGAATTTCAGGGCTCAGCAGGACCCCGCAAGCTGCCCGGTCCCTGCCGTGACCCCAGCGCTGCTGCCCCATCATTTGACGGCTTTTGTTCAGTCACCCGAGCACCCCCAACGCTGGAGGCACCTCTGGAAACGCAGCACCACAGCTCGGCCTCTCCAGCTGAGCCCTCAACTGCCTGCGGCTTCGCTGTCCAAAACCTAACGCCGCTTTTCGGCACCCCCCCTGCTCCACACACACTGCAGTCATTGAGAGCCACCTCTGCAGTTCGGTGGCTGCTGTGTCCCCTAGGGCTGCCCAAACGCCCTTCCCTGCGCTGACCGCAGCGCGAGCTGCTCCGCCACGAGCACACCAAGGAACCACCTCTGACAACGCCACGGTGGGTCCAGGTCCCTTCCCCAAACCTGGATTGGCCCAGGGCTGTTCCCTCCATCGGGGACAACGCACACCTCGGCTGCGGGGAACCTGCTCAGGGCTCGTCCTCCACGGGGTCTGCGCCCACCAACAGCACCGGCCCCCTCTGCTCCCGCCGCACCAACGTGGGGACGGGTCCCAGACAGACCCTGCAGGGCCCACCCCGCCCCGGCTCGGGGACTCACATCATCTTCACCCCTTCCCTGTCCTCGTGGTTGATCTCTGCCAGCACCGCGCTCATGTCGAGGTTTTTGGTCATTTCTTCCAAAGCGTTCTCAGGAATCATATCTAGGGGGAAAAACGACCATAAATTAGACCTGAGCAACCGCAGCTCCTTCCAACCTGAGAAAAGCAACGAAAACCCAGATGCTTTGGGATGCTCAGCTCTGGTGATACCCAGAGCAGGGAGGGCACTGCGCCCCTCTGGCTCTGTGGGGACCATGGCTCTGTCCCCGGGCCCCAA
>NW_010192279.1:0-299 GCF_000695765.1 Mesitornis unicolor
CGCAGCGCTGGGTACGGGAACACACGAACACCCAAACCCACGGGCACCCGTCCCTGGGGATGCTCAATCCATGGGCACCCGTTCCTAGGGATGCTCACCCCAATGGGCACCAAATGCACAGGCACCCATCGCTAGGGATGCTCATCGCAGCGCTGGGTACGGGAACACACGAACACCCAAACCCACGGGCACCCGTCCCTGGGGATGCTCAATCCATGGGCACCCGTTCCTAGGGATGCTCACCCCAATGGGCACCAAATGCACAGGCACCCATCGCTAGGGATGCTCATCCCTATGGG
>NW_010192279.1:321-1893 GCF_000695765.1 Mesitornis unicolor
ACACCTTCATGGGCACCCACGCCACAGATGCTCAGCTTCGTGAGCAACCAAACCCATGGGCACCTACGTCCATTGACAGCCAAACCCACGGATATCCACCCATGCCTGTTGATGCACACCCCCATGGGCACCCAAACCCATGAACACCCACCCCCATGGCCACTGACCTGAGCACCCACCCTGCATCGCACCCTCCTCACCTCACCAGACGCTTTCACAGCCAAACACCCACTCCAACACCCTCATAGGTGGGCACCCACCTCACCAGCACCCACCCGCCCACTCAAGCCTTTGAATTTTGGGGCTGGTGGTGGAAACCCCGCGGGGGGCACAGCCGTTGCCTCTTCACGTGGGCTAAACAGCTCCATCTCTCGCACTGAAAAAGCTAACACTGCGGAATAAAGTAGGAGGCAAGATTGTTTATTACCGCAAGCAATTTTAATACAAAAAGGTGTCTGTTGTTTGTTTTTTTTTTTTTTTAAACAATTCATTGGTAGAGCTTCAGTTTTGCCTCAATTTAAACCAATTGAGAGAATCACACAGCAACACGGTCAAGGCCGGAGAGCGACAATCGTCAATAAATAGAGGGGCTCTGCAGAGCCCTCACCCCGGCCCATCTCCTGGTCACTTGTTGGATTTTTAGTACAAAGAAAAGGAGCGTAGAAAAGCGAGACAGGACAAGTGTGCTGGTGAGACTCGATTCAAGGACAAGCGCCTGTGTGTGTAAGTCCAGATTTCTCCTCGGAGCAGAGGTCCCATCGCTCTCAGCCTGGGTGGAAGTGGAATGACCAGTTAAATAATAAATAGGAAATAAAACGACGAAGAAAAGAGATGCGGATAAATAGCGATGCTGGAGGGAACACCTTGGGTCGGGCTCTGAGGAATCCTCTGGTTTGTAGGACCCGCCACCGCTACGGGGGGTACCCGAGTGCTCCTGCCCTGCGTGAGAGCCCCCTCCCCAAAAACCCCTCCCCGCGTGTTTGTTCGTTAAAAAACCAAGTGCTGGGGACAGTGTTTTTCAAGACAGGAATCGCCATCGCCTTCGCCGTAGTGTGTGCAAATTTTATTAAGTCAAACTCCGCTTTCTTCAGGTAAAACCACGTAGCTTTAAAAAAATGGAAACACAAGCCCCCCAAGTCCCCTCACCTCACGTTTCTCTGGTTGAGGTATCTGTGATTTACAAAAAAAGAGAGTTCCTTGAACACTGCAGGATTCAGGTCTTTGCTTTTAAATATAATTTACCTTGCTGAGACAGCAAGTTAAGTTTATAAAGATGCATTTAGGAAACAATCCTAAAAGATAAAGCAGGTTCGCACCCTGCACCGCGCAGAAATCCTATTTATATTTTAGTTTTTCTTTACACTTTCACATCTTGACCTTTTTATTTTTCTTTTTGCTTCCTTTTTTTGTTCATCGTTTTTTTCTCTTTTTTTTTTTTTCCTGTGATTTTTCTTTTTTTTTTCCTCTTCTTTCTCCCACATTTCAGGTTTCCAGGCCCCTCTCCGAACAGGGGTCACCGAGAGGCAATTTTGTATCTACATAAATATTCACATGAAAATAGTAACTTACAAA
>NW_010192279.1:1917-2330 GCF_000695765.1 Mesitornis unicolor
AAAAGAAAAAAAAAAAACCCAAAAACCCCAAAAAAAAACCCAAACCAACCAACCAAACCCCAAATAAGGCAGCTTCATAACACAACTTCCTTTTACACTTTTAACAATATAGTTTCTCCCATTTAGAATAAATATACATCCAATGTACGGAGCAGGGTTCAAAACTGGACACAGCTTGGGTTCTGCTTTCGGGAGGGCGTGGGTACAGTATTATCTCTTGGGGCCCGGTGTTTTGGGGGTGGCAGTGGTGGTTTTCTTGGAGAGGGTGGGGATTTTGGAGGGCTTGGGGGGGACGCGGCGCGAGCCCCCCTGCCCGCCGGCGGCGCTGCTCTCCGAGGTGTCGGAGCAGGCGGACTGCGTCTCCAGCAGATCGAAGTCCGAGGCGTCGCTGCCCCGGCGGCTGCTGGCCCGGC
>NW_010192280.1:0-2314 GCF_000695765.1 Mesitornis unicolor
AAATATTATTATATTAAAATAAATAGAGAAACTGTCTGCACTAACCATGAGCTTGAGTACTGTATGTGAATGCTGGTCATTAGTGCAAGATAGAGAATGAAAGGAGATCTTGAAAATCTGAAGTTCTGGAGTCCAGACAAAAGAGAATTTTCAGTAAAAGTTAAGTTTAGGCAACTCAATCTGACTTTGTCTAGAGTGGATGATAACTGTAGTTATGATATTAATGAAACTCTTTTCCAGTTCTCAGGCCAGGCTGGAGGGAAGAGTTTGTATTTGAAATTGTAATACTGTCAAATCCAGATTAGCATAAAACCACTGAATCCTAAACACTACACTTTGCCTATAATTCCATTTCAAGTATCTCCATAAATGAGACTTCCATTTAAAAGCTCAAGATGTATCTGTAAGATTTTTATGATAACATCTTCCCCTCTAACGTGAGATGCCTTCTAACAGCATTTTCTAAATCAGATATTTATTAGCTATCCAGTTTATCACAGCTTATGTGGTTGTTGTTAAGATACATTTCCAGACTTCTTGACATTATCTTTATTCTCCAGAAGACTATATTGGTCTCCAACTGTCTTACCACATATTTGTAACTACCTAGGATCTGATCCTGTAAAGTGTTTAGCAGCTGTAATGGTATTTACATTTTCTGTGGGAGAAGAGATCATTAAGTGTAAGATTTTTAAGAGTATATATTGTTGTTCTCCTTTTGTGTTTCTGTACAAGTCATGCAGTTCATTTCCAGGATTTAAATGCACTGTTCTTTATTTTAGTTTTCACTGACATATCAGGTGTATAATTTTCAAAACTTGTCAGTAGCACTATTTCACATTTGATCCTTTCCTAAGAAGGAAATCTGCATGGACTGTTTCCAGATCTGATGTGAATATTTATACTTTGTCTGTACCTTTAAAAATTAGACAGCCACGAGATGAAGCAAAGTAGTGAATCAGAGAGGACAGTGTCTGTAACGCTAGTAGAAATTTAGTATCCAATTTCTACTTCAGACTTGATGACTTAAAGGAAGAGGCAGTCCTCTTCCACTTAAGTCAGTTCTTTAATGCTCTACAGCGTTGGAGGTTTAAATTTTAGCACTTTGTGGAGGCCTTTTGGTCTTTTCCCAGAGCAGTGTATTAAAACTGAGAGAATACTTACAAATACAACTTTCTAATTCTGATCTCTAACTTCTTTTGTTCTGATAGTGCCCTTTGTATAAAGCTTTCTAGACTATAGTGCAATAAGGATCAAGTATTTAGCTCAATAACTCTATCATTAGATGGAATTCAAACTCTTATCCATATTCTCCCTTCACTTTCTCAAACTTGCTGATTCCATTTTATAGTTTTTTTCTCTACTTTTGCTCTACTACAGTGACTCATCGTATGCTGTCTAGCACACCCTGAAGCTTTAAACTTGATGCCAAATTGATTTATCACAATCACGCATTTCAAAAAACTTTGTTATGCTTGTTAGTCAATACAAGGAAGGCTAAAGAAAAAAGTTAATGAGAACAGTTTTGCATAAGCATTGCTGTCTTTGAGAATCATCTTGCTATTGTCACTTTGATCTTTCTCTTCCTATCTTGTTCTCTTTTCTTAATGATGCTCTGTTGAGTAATGTCAGATCAAGATATGTGATAATGTATCTTCTTTGCTCTTATTAGCTTCTTGGAACATTTTGCCTAATTATGAAAGTGCTGATGAATAGTTTATATTAAAAATGGGAGATCCCATAGCTGCAGGAAAACTACTCTGATAATGTTGAAATTGAACTTTAAATCATAGATACTGAAATAAAATATCATAAAGCAAGCATTTTGAAGATAATATTGCATGTAAAAAACAAACAGGGTCAGCATTTCAGCATTTCCACATGCTGTGAAATGACAGTGTGAAGATGCACAACTGAAGTACCGCATGAGAAAAACCTTGATTTAGATCAGCTCTGTCCTTTATGTTGATCTCATAAATGAAAAACACTGAACCTTGCAAGTAAAGTCAACCGTGACCTAACTAGTAATGGATCAGAAACAAGGGCATCGAATAGATTCCTTCCTCTCCATCATCAGTCGCCGAGATCAGCTGCTTTGGACCCGGCGCGGCCAGTACCGGAGCGGCAGCCGTCGGGCACAGGGAGGACCCGGAGGTTTCCTCCGGCAGGGCCGTTCCACGAGGAGCGCCGGCACTGGGCAGCTCTCGCGAGAGGTCCTCACGCGGCGGGGGCGTTGCCAGAACAGTGGCGGCCACACCCCTCGGGAAAGCCTCACGGAGGGCGGCGGCGCGTGGCTGCCCACCAAGCGCAGGGC
>NW_010192281.1:0-452 GCF_000695765.1 Mesitornis unicolor
CAAATCGTGGGGGTTTGACCCAAAACTGGGGTTTGTGAACTCAAAATCAGGGATTTGGACCCAAATTTTAGGTTTTTAAACCACAATTTGGTGACTTTTCTGTCAAAATTGGGGATTTTTGACCCAAAATGTGGAGGTTTTGACCCAAAACTTGGGGTTTTTTGACCCAAAGCTGGGGGTTTTGACCAGAACTTGGGATTTTTCGACTCAAAATTGGGGCTTTGGGGCCAGAAATTGGGGGTTTTTGACCCCAAATCTCGAGGTTTTGATCCAAAACTGGAAGTTTTTGACCTAAAACCAGGATTTTTTGACCCAAAGTTGGGATTTTAACCCAAGGGTTTTAACACAAAATCGTGGGGTTCTGACCCAAAATAGGAGCTTTTGATCCAAAATTTCAGGGTTTTGACCCAAAATTGGGGCTTTTGGACCCAAAATCTGGGGTTTTAGACTCA
>NW_010192282.1:0-3951 GCF_000695765.1 Mesitornis unicolor
CGTAACGTAACGTAACGTAACGTAACGTAATGTAATATAATTTCACAGCTTTTTATTGTTACCATCTTGCTTAATTATTACTTCTGTTTGCTGGCTTTTCTGGTATTGGTTTTTTTCTGTATTATGCTAGTTCTATTTAGTAATCTTTGATTATAACTAACAATTTATTCAGTGTTTCCTGGAACAATACACAGCATAATTATATAAAGTCAGAAAAACAAGTTTTGAAGTTTGTTTGGTTTGGTTTTAGGTTTGTTTGGGTTTTTTCAAAATTTTGGGATTCAGTATGTTAACCTACATTTTTACAAAAGACATACTCAATTATTGGGAAGATTTGGCTGCAGCTACCTAAAAGGACATAGACGCTTGTGAAAAATCATCTTAAACTACAGCATTCACTGTAAACAGATGAATTTACATGATCTGTGTATGGAATCTTACTCACAGACTAACATTTCATAAAGACATGTCCCAGTTTGAGCAGGAGAGGAGAGAACTTTCAGAAATTGAATATTCTGAGTTCTATGACAGAAATGTCAACATGTCAAGTCAAAATCACAAGTTCCTCTTTTGCTGCTGAAAATTTTGTTAAAGAAGGTAATCAATGATAAATTATTTTTTCCTTTATTGTTCTTTAAGTAGAAAATCTATTGATTTTTTTTCAAGGAAAATGCATTAATCAACCCAAAGAATAGTTTTGTTTTCGTTTGAATTTTGGTATTGCTTGCATTTCTGTCCCAATTAAAACAGAACATCTGAAATTTTGTAAGTCCTCTGTAGCCTTAAATTTATCTCCTGTACAACTACAATTACTATGCAAGACATCATGCTGCCTTTTGTATCACAGTGACCTGGTGGGATGTGATATATATTTTATGTCTTCCCTTTTGGGAGCTGTATTCTTCTCATATTTCTATGTCCTAACTTTGTTGTAATGATTGTTTTCTGAATAACTACATGGGGATGATATTCTCAGTTGCTTAACAGCTTCCCACAGAGTTCAGCTGTAAAAACAGAAAAACTAAGGCCATCTTCACTGAAAATACGAAAACAAGTTTTATAAGAAGCATCAGATGAATTGGAATAGCCTGTAGTTTCAGAAAATATTGCATTTGCCCCTCAAATATGGAAGACTTTCTTCTGAAGTATGAATCTCAAAATGAGTACATTTTACATTTAAGATCCTTCGAGTGTAGTTGGCCACCAAAGAGATATCACTAAGCAAGCTGAATTCTCTGCCTCCATTCAGACTGATCTGTTCGGTTTTGGGGGTTTTTGGGGGTTTGTTTTTTTTTGTTTGGTTGGTTGGTTTGGGTTTTTTTTTTGTGGTTTTTTGGTTTGGTTTGGTTTGGTTTGGTTTTTTTCCATCTCCTAAAGCCGCTTCCTTCAAGACAAACAAAATGTTTATATTACGGATATTTGGAGGAGAAACAAAGCCTGAAATTTAGCATATTTTTCTAAAACAATTATAAACCTGAAGTGTATATAATTATTAACCTTGAGAAAATAACATCTGAATATATTGCAGTTGTTGGATCTAAAAATCCACCTTCAAAATGAAGCCAGTGAAATGCCTTCTGTATTTCCTGTGATGTGATACTAACATGATGCCTCAGAACTTGAATCACATAATTCCCTCAAAAAACATTCTGTCTGCTGTAGGAAAAAAAAAAACCTTGCAGGTAACCTTCATCTCCAGTCAATGAAAGTTTGGCACTCAGTTCACAATTCACATGTGCCTATTCTGGAAAAACAATCCAGGTATGAACTATGTTTTCAGAAAGGAGTGGTCTTTAGTGCCAAGTCAAGGGAAAATAAGCAACAAAATCCTTAAGACACTATAAACTTGAAATATTTAGACCTTTACTTCACCAGAATGAAACTGTTGCTAATTTTAGTCTCCAGTGAGATCACCTGTATGTACATCTCTGTATGTACACCTCTGTATCTGTGATACATACATCTTTGATTCCTTGATTATTTGACCTCTTGCCTGTTTCTTCAGCAAAACTGTACAATGTTTCTTCAGCTTAGGAGATGCAAAGGAAGAAAAGAGCTCAATGTCACTTTCTGTTACCCCATTTGCTACTTAACTCGTTTCCTTCCATCCTTAATCCTCACAAGTTCCTCTTGCCACCCCAAGCTGTCACCACAGTTTCTTTGTCACCTCCTAATCCCTTCCAGAGAAGGATATGATGAGCATGGAGTAAGTGCCAAAAATGCTCCTGGGGCCCTGTGCAGCAGACTCACTCACAGCAGTTTATACACCACGAAGGCTGGCTGAGTTTTATGCTATGTGGAAAGTAAAACCATGTACTCATCTACATGGCAATGTAAATGTAAATATCTGAGTAGGACTGACAAATTAAGTTATTATATGTTCAGAGAAATTACCTGAAACTTTTACTTGATAGGTGCCATTACAGTGCAATAGAGTTTAAATAAAAGTCTGACAGTCCAAATTACTATTGCAGTAATAATTCACAAAGGCCAAAAGACAAAACTGATTATTTATCCAGTTGTGTGTTTAAAAAAACAAACAAAACCCAGAACAAAACCACCAAAAAACACCAACCAAACAAAAAGACACGACAAAAAAGTCCCAAGAAAATCAGGAGTAAATTGTTAAAAAGGAGGCATAGACATCAACTACCATAATGAAGCTTACACACAGCTTGGAGGAAGCAGAAACAAACCCTCATAAAGAAGCACTTAATGTGGCAAATAAAAGCAGCTACACAGGATTATAATGTGGGCAGTAGCTACTTTACACAAAGTTTTTGGGCTCAGACTGATGGACTAGAAGGTTCTTAGTTTCCCTATTTTTGTAACCTGCAGTGGAGGGAACAGCAGTCATGAAAGGAGGAGAGGCCCAAGCCCTGGGCTTTGATTTGAGATTGCCAGTACTCACACTACAGAGAAACAGCTACAGAGAAACAGCTGCTGCCAGGGGCCTGGAAATGCAGAGGTGTTTAGGACATGATGCTATGCTTAGACTGCAATTCCAGGTCTACCAGTTTCAGTTTAAACTAGCTGAACTCTTTAATGGTGTGGTATATGAGTGATAAACTTGCAGTCGTGTGTATATACAATGTGGAAAATGTGTACATGTGTTCAGCATGGAGTCTTTTACTAGTGTAGATCTGGGATCTCTCTGCAGAAGCAGCAAAATCATTAAGGAATAATCAGATGCATGTCCTCACTTGAATAATTTGATATTTATTAGCTTACTACTGGCTTTCAGGAAAGTCATATAGGCAGATTCTAGTTTACAGATGCAGTATCTATTTGATTTACGTTTGGAATTAGATAGTTGCTTATTCATCAACACTGCTGTCTCTTCTGTTCTCAATGGTGTAATTTCTTGCTACTATCATTAAATCTACCAGTACTGACCGATCAACAACTGACTTATTACCAGATAAACTAGTGGGATAGATTTGTATATGAATTAGATGCGAACACAAAATCATTTATCTGTCAACTCTGTAAGGATAGGCTTGTGCTGCCTTTTGGCGGACAGCAGTAGATACGCTGTTAGGTTAGGATGTTTTATGATCAGTGTAAGAACCTGTCATCTCCACAAGGGGGGGTCTCTGCACATGTCACTCTTACAAGGGGGTGATTTTCCGATGAGTCTGACTAGGAATTTGCTCTAATTGAAGACTATTTATATTCTTACCTTTGTAGAGAGAGTTTTCAGAAGGATCAGTTTGTTGATCAGACTCATCTTAATCATTGTGATTATCATAGCTAATGCAAAGGCATAGCAGGAGCAAACACACTGTGACAGCAGAAAAGGCAGGACCTTAATGCAACTGCATTGTTTGACTGACTGAAGTGATTATGAACTATCCCTTTGTGTTGGTGTAATAGATATAAATTTTTCTGCCACAAAGTTAATGGACCAATTCTTCAGTTGCCCAGATAATGAAAATAATGGGAGGAAAG
>NW_010192282.1:3982-5815 GCF_000695765.1 Mesitornis unicolor
GAAGACAATAAAAACTTTAGTCAAGGAACTTACAGCATGACATTCATGGAACTGCACTCATAAATGTGATTATATGTATATGGATTTATATTGCTATTGAGTCTTTTTTTAAAAAAATATGTTATCCACAACTATGTTTAAAACTAAACCTTGATTTAGCATAATAAACGGTTGTGTATTCATTACCAGTGAGATGTTTGCTGGCTATACATACTTCTATCACGGATCCTTAACTAGTGAGCCTTTTAGGAAAGGCCTTCAACTGATTCTGTAAAACAACTCTGCTATTTGTAATACAGTAATAATAGCTGTTATAATTCTATTACACATTCAGAATTTTTGCAGCTGGCAAATTCTTATATTTATAAAAGGCATTTTAAAAAAAATGTTGGTTCGTATTTGTCTCCTTCAAATCTGGACAAATGTTATTATCTATTTTCAAAACTAATTCCCTAAACTGAAACAGTATGTTTATAGGCTGAACCTCTAAACAGTGCTCTTGAAGTGCTAAAATATTTCCAAGTGGATTATGAAAAAATCATATATCTGTCATTATTGGTGTATCAGAGCTCCTACAGGGGTAGTTGAAGCAGAACATATCACTTGTTTACTTGATCATGCTAATAATCATCCACTCAAAAGCCCATTTCACAAACAAGAGTTACTTCTGTGTAAGATAGTACAGATGTTTCTCTGCAACCTTTCCTTAATCACACTGCCTGTATTAGGCTGTCTAATAACATTTTGTAAATGTTAACTAATACAAAAGTTCCAGAGCACATTTTAGCACTTCAGAACACATCATCAGGACCACTTTGGTATCATTAGAAAAATGTTGATTTGTTTCAATAATAACTATATTGATGGTAAGAACAAAAAGTATGGGAATATACATGCAAATGGGATGAGTGTTGATGGAGCTGGAAGTTGGAAAAGAGGGTATATCAGAATGAGGCTACATTAGAACAAGTAATAGTGTATTACTTGCTCTGCTCTAACATTATTTCCCCTTATCACTTATCATTTTCAGCTAAATAACTGACCAAACAGACCAGTTCAATCTGCTAAATAACTGACTAAATAGTCTGCTTCTTTGCAGACACTCTTCAGTTTTAAAAGAAACCTAATTGAGCAAAGACAAATAGGACTGGCAAAAAAAAAATACTGTAAGAACTTTCACTCTTTTAACAACAGGGGTTAGAAAGCTTCCAGTCTTAACTTTCAGCTGTGCAAAATTACAGTCAGCTGAAACAGCATTATACACTGCTAGCTCAGTAAAATAAATCCTGATATAGCTCCCTATTTCAACTTGTAGTGTTCATAAACTACAGTGATCCTTTTACAGGCATAGTCAGAACTGTGTTTGAAAGAAGTACAAAGAAGAAGATGCATAAATACAGTATTCCCAAAAAGAGGAATTTTTTTTTGTGCTCTACTGATTCTGGAGGAGTAGTAGTTACCTGAAGTCAAGAGCTGAATCTGCTGTCCCACTCTACTGCACAAACACATAGCAACACATGAAAGTTACCAAGCCACTGTTTTGTCTAGAGGAAGGCTCTGTTCCATTTACTGCTGTAACCTTGTTTATTTTTCCTTCAGTCATTCTTGCATTTTCATGTTTGCTGTTTTCAAATGTTCTTCTCTATTGAAGTGACTCTCAAGTATCAGTCTATTGTACGTCTTCAGGATTAGGGGTAGTTCAGTACCCTGAATTCTTCATTGTTTGATTCATCTTTGAGCTGTACATCCTGGTCTTGTGCTCCATCTACTTGCTGCACATTGCTTGACTTCTGCCACACTTTCTGAAATTGGAATCACACTCCTCTGTTTCCC
>NW_010192282.1:5846-21535 GCF_000695765.1 Mesitornis unicolor
CTACCATGGTCTGACCTAGATTCAAGGTCTCAGGATTGTATCAAAATATAATTAATAATAAAAATACAAGGCATGTATGAAGTTCAAAATCAGATTTTTGTATATCCCAATGCTTTCCTTCCAATGCTCTTTTGTTTCTCCCATTTTTCTCTTTATGAATTCCTAAAAATTCTTTGTCTTAAAAAAATTAAAATATAAGTATCTCAAGGACTCAATTCTATAGTCACTTATATTGGAGAGCACTTTAATATTTTAAGCAGGTGATAATGCTGTGTGAAGTGATTTCCGTTTCTGTGGAGTTGCATAAGCTGTGTTCTTAGCACAAATACGTCCACACAATCCTAATTGCATGTGAACAACATCCATGAGTATAGTAGTCTCAGATATATGGTTAATGTTATTAAACGAATATCACAATTCTCCTTAGTTTTATATAGTCCAGTAGTCTTACTACCAGGCACAGAGACTAGGATACAATGCCAGATACTGAATTGTCATATTTTGTAACCACAGTATTAGAGATAAGAGTAAAGAGTTAAAAATAGCAGCTAAATGAAATCATGGCAAAAGGCAAATAAAAATATTCTTATAACTTACATTAGGAATGATAAAAATATAACTACTGGTCAAAATGTCAACAAGAGATGAAAAAGAATAAATGGCACCCATGCCAAGACCTGTAAGTTGGATTTAGCCTGGGAACAAACTAAGAATGAAGCAAATGACAGATATAAATAGAGTATGAGCTGTAGCACTCTGCTCCATTATGAGATAATTGGAAGAAATAGATAAGGGGGAAGTCTGAAGTGAACATCATGTACTTAAATTTTTATAAGGCATTTGAAAAGGTTCTCTGGAGATTGATACCAAAGGTTAAAAAAAAAAAAAAAAGAAAGAAATCAAATCCTTATAATAAGAAAAAGCACACACAGAGTGAGTGCCTATCCTCACAGGAGAGGTTTTTTAAAAGAAGATACAGTAAAAATGCTATTATGGCTACAGAAACATACCATTTTAATATTTTTTTTTACATTTTTACTATAATAAATTACCTTGAAAGTCAAAGAGGAAAAAACCTACTGAATAGGAAGGTAAGTTAACACAAAATCCTTTTTCATAAAGGAACATACATGGTTCCTTTACATGGAACAGAGAGAATCCTAATAGAATAAGCCAGATAACTTCTTATAGATGTAGCAAAGCATAGGCTGGTTACACCTATAAAGCAGAAACAGATTAAGCAAGACAAAATTAATGTTTATTTGCCTTGAACACAGACAATTAGAACACTAAAATAACCAACAGCAATCAATAAATATTTTGCAACTTGTGTACATGCATTCAGTTGCAACACAAAAGAAATATAAATCCATATACTTCAACTTTCTTCCTATGGTATGAATATATTGAACATTTAGGTGAAAATGTGTTCATCAGCATTTATTAACCAGACTGACTTCTGTACATCTGGTCACAGAGGAGATAAAAATGCTTTATGGTCAAACGTGATAGACATATACTTCAGGTATGAAATAAGCTACTTTGGCAAAGGGGAAGGAAAACATTTGGAACAGGCTGTCAAAACACTGCATATTCCTAGGTACGTATTGTTAGGTGTGCAGATAATGTAGCTGCAGAATAAAAGTGTTAATGATTGCTTCTTATTTTTCTGCTGTTTATATTGCTTTGGTAAAATAATACTCAGCTGACATGCAAGTGATAATACAAACATACTCATGTCTGCTTTACAAATTTATATATCAGTACTGTCTAAGGCAAGCAAAGTACTTGATATGCCCATAGGTGGAGGTAAAAGCAATCAACAGATTGCCACATAAATACTTCAGTTAAACAAAAAAAAATCACAGACTGAACATCAGTTGTTCATTTCATCTGAAGAGTTTTATTAAGAGTCTGATTCTGCAAATATTTCTAGACTTATATATTATAATTTTTCCCTTTTTTTTCCCCAGAACATTAAGAATTCTAGTACATGAGGATGTTGCTTTGCTAGGCATTGAGACAAACAGAACACACAGAAAAATTACACTTTTCTATTAAGAATTTATGACTAAATATATAAAAGAAGAGAAAGAATTTCACTATGCGACAATAAACAGTGGTCTTAGCATAATAGGTATTAAGAAGGGTATGACTACTCAATTATTATTACTTTAAAGAGGACCCATATACATTTCTCTCATATGCAGACATATATCCTGCACTATTAAATGCTGTTTGTCTCACTGTGGCTAAGATTCCATCTTTGTATTTCATAAGACAAGAGCATATGTAACAACTTTGATTTGTGTTCACTTTTCAATCTTCATCCCTTTATTACAAGCAAATTATTCTATTTTGGTAACTTCAGTCTCAGGTTTTCTAGTATTCTACTGCATTCACTCTTTTCTAGCTGTTTTTTTTTTGTAATGAAAATGGAAGACATATGTTTTTAACAAGGAAAGGGAAAAGAAATACTAACAGTTTCCAATATTGTGTGATTCAGAAAACCAGAGAGTTCCAAGGCTTTCCTCTTCCACCCCCCTCCTTTTCCTAAAGCTCTGTCAAAATCCATCTTCCTCTCCTGGTATCTCTGTGACTGAACTGAAAGGTCTGAAATTGCATTGTTACAGATGGAAGTCTGAGAAACTATCTGAATAACAGTGGTAAGCTTAGGACTCATAGTTTAACATCTGCACTGGAAGAGCAGTGAGACTATGGTTATTTCACTTCCTACATTTTAAACATGCTATCATCTATCTAATTTATCCATCTAAAGATAGGTAGGAAAGAGAACACATAGCCTTCTGTTGCATTTCTTTGAGATCCTGATTCTGTAGCCTGCTATTCTCATTTGTCTGTGATAACTTGCTTATTTTAGCACTCCACTCTCCACTCTCCAACTCTGAAACAAGAACTACAAATAGATAAAACTTATAAAATCATGCTTTTGTACCTTAGAGTGCTGTGAAATATACATCATATATATATATATATATATGTATGTATATATCATATACATATATCATATACTCTAACGTGAAGGAAACAGTTTCAGTTAAAATGACTGAACACAAAAGCCTGGTCTTTAAATGGTCCAGATTATTATCATTAATGAAGCCATGAAATAATAACTGGTTTGGGTAAATTTGTTGAGAAAGCTGTAGCCTGAATTCAGTCTAGACTTGGAGATTAAATAAATTGCTCTACCTGGAGTTTTTTGTTATGTTTTTCTCAGTATCTTTTTTTTCTTTCAATTCTGTAGAATTGAAATTAAAAATTAATATAATTTATCAAAATAAAAACATTTTTCCAGTTCACTGTGTTGAACTATTTCTCCACTGGAAATTGAGAATTAGCTCAGATATATTCAAATATACTGTTAAATAGTGTTACTACTCCTTTTTTTTCTGTTTATGTCATTATTTCAACATTTATCCACCAATCCTGCTTATGCTACCATATTCTGGGTGAGATGATCAAATATCAATGGAAAATTTTCTATACCACTCTGATTTTTCCCTTCGGTGCCTTTGAAAATCACCAAACTTTCAATGAATTTACTGAATTAACTTCAAACACGAGTACATTTTTTTTATTCTGAACATCAACATGACACTGAATTTTAATTTTTATGTTTATCTCTGTAACATCAAAATCTCAGACTCTAGAGTAAGATTTAGATCTTCTGTTTATGGTTAGAAAATTATGTAGTAATTTGAGAGCTTTCCTTGTAAAATTAATGAGAGCAAAACTTCCTCCTAGTTACCTAAATGCTACCTACTTTAAATGTTAGCTTATCTTTGATGCCAGATATTTACATTCTGATTTAAAGCTTTACACACAAAAAAACTGTTAAAAGTTTCAGTTCGTGATTTGACACTGTCATCTTCAGCCTGGGGTACTTTTCTAAATTAAAATAAATGAAATTAAAATAAATACTGGAAATGCTATGCTTTGCTTTATAATATAACTAAATCTCACAGTCTCCTGATATTTCATTTACATAGCCAGTTTACATTCTCTTAGACAAAGGACAAGAGTACTTGAAATAGGACCTAGTGCTAAGGTTTACAAGAAAACAAAGTACCGCAATATCCAATTTTCATTTTGGTACCTGCTCATTGTTTAGCACTGGACTTGTAAAGCAATTATGTTTTCAAAAGTGCCCAAAGCATCTCCATTCTTAAAATACTGAGTAACAACAAATTAATGTATTATTTTCAATATTTTGACAGATACATATGACTTATCTGTGAACTTCTCAATCTTTTTAGATTGTCAAACATTGGTCACTGTGATGTGACCTGAAATAATCTATTTAGGATATAACAGTATGCTTTGGTAGCATGGCCATTTAAAATATATTATATAATGTAAAAAGAGGAAGGGGGTTCAAGGGCATAATGCTTAATGAACCTAAATATAGACTAGTATAGAATGGGGCCAGTAACTATTAGCCATACATACATCCCAACTTTGTAAGGGGTGAAAATGTACACATACATATCATTTATCAAACTGAGACTTAAGACAGAATAATAAACTATTATTTCACATCTGATAAAAAAACCCAGCATATTAATTCACAGGACACTTGTTTAAATTAGTTTTTTGTGGTTGTTTTGTTTGTTGGTTTTTTTTTTTTACCTATTATGCCTATATCTATTCTAGTGATAAGGGAAATTGAAGCTAGCTTTGAGTTTTCAATATATTTTAAAATCTGTGCAATTATATCTGGCGCCTTAATAAGTTACTTTGGGTCAGGCTGCAATGACTAAAGCTGTTCATAAAGCTTGATATTGTATTGCCTGGTATGCTTTCTCTTCAACAGAAAATAACCTGTTCTACTCGGACTAAGACCCATAAATATTTTCACTGAAATAAACAGGACTACTTGTAGAAGGTGGTGATAATTAATGTAAAAAGATTAAAATCTCTCTGCAAGCTACTTAAAAAGAGGTTGTGGGTTGTGTGTGTGTGTCTGTGTGTGTGTGTATGTGTGTGTGTGTGTGTCCTCAGTTTCTCCATAATTGTCTAGAACACTTTTTGGCTATCTTTTTCATGTAGATTTTGTGTTTTTACAGTATTTTGATGAATACTTAATTATACACAGGGAATGGGACTCTGGCCAAAACAATATTGTACAATACTGATGTAGTATTCTACAGTATTGCTGCACAGATCAGAATTTGTACAAATCCACTTAAGTTAGCATGGCAGTCTGTTGGATAAAACATTGGTGTTTCACTTCACCAACACAGTTTCAACTCTAAATCTGTTGGAGCTGAAGAGTGATTATGAGAAGATGGGAGCATGGCAAATGAGGAACAAAGTTGGTGTCTGGGGGTTTTTCCACTTGTGCCTAATTTCTAAGGAACAATATCTTTTACAGTTTATCTAAATTAGGTTTTGCAATAGGGAATAAATGCTGAAACCTCTTTTTTGTCTTACTATCTAAAGTGAAATTTGACAGAATTTTTTGGATTGTGAATCTTTACTTAATCAGAGAAGCAGAAAAGTACTTGAAAAAGATTTTTCAGCTTTGAAGAGATTAGAATTCCCATTAAGATCAGACTTAGGTGGAAAACATGGATACGATGAGGAGAAATCTGTGTTTACAAACTGGACTTGACTAGATGTAATGATAATATAGTCTTATAAGCAACCATCAAATGTCTAGGGTGGTACAAGAGGGCACAGCAGTACTTAGAGGGTAGATTTAGACGAGATATTAGGAATAAATTCTTTACTGTGAGGGTGGTGAGACATTTAAACAGGCTGTGCAGGGAAGTCGTGGGTGCCCCCTCCCTGGCAGTGTTCAAGGCCAGGTTGGATGGGGCTTTGAGCAACCTGGTCTGGTGAGAGGTGTCTCTGCCCATGGCAGGGGGTTTGGACTGGATGATCTTTAAGGTCCCTTCCAACCCAAACCATTCTATTATTCTATTATTCTACTTTCAGCTCTTTTTTCTCTCTATATGACCATTTCTATCACTGTAAAGTGGTGCTGCCATCTTAGAAAGGAAAGGAATTTCTAAATGCTCAGGTCACCTTAACCTGAAGTTAAGTAGCAGCAGGTTGCTAGTCAACTTTACATCCTCAGTCATCTCTGCTTTGGAAAAAGAATTTGACCTCATAATTTTGATGATGATGATCTTCTAACAGATAATTTTTGTCTGAAATTAAGAGCAAAATCAGGGGTCTTCCACAAAGCTGCAGACTAGCCCATGGTCTATGTCAGAAGACTACCTGCTAGATGCTCACCAAAGTTCCCTCTCTCCTACACGCTTAGAGATACTTCCTCTATACTCTGAAACATTTCTAGTAGCCTTGTTCTTTCTACCACATGCAATACTCTGCCAACATCACACTAAAATCTCAACATTCTGAACTACTAGTAGAGCTAGTCACAAAGACATAAAACATCATCCCTTGAGTTTTCATAAACAATAGTTGTCACAATTAATTGTATAAAATTAATTGACAATGTCAGCACAAATTTAACTTGTTATTTCCTGGACTCAGACTGTGATCTGTGAACTGCCAAATAAGAGGAAAAATGGGAAGCTAAAACTAATCAAGTTTTTAAAATTAATTCAGTGCATTTTGAATGTTGTTTGTATCATTTTCGCTAAATTGTAATTTTCATGCAATCTGTGGTCAGTCTCAGAACAAAAATAAATCACTGGGTCACTGTTTGAACACAGTTTGTAAATTAATTCCTCCGTGTCAATGAGATACATGATATCCGGAACCACTCTTGTGAGATAAGCTTCACTTCACTCTTAGTTGGGTGAAAAATCTACTTAGATTTTTACAGTCTTCATATAACCTAGTTAATTAATCAACATCTGCACATTACAGAATATTTTTTTCTACTTTCTCTGTTTGTATTATCTTGTTTGAATGACTACTGAGAGACCAAAACAGTAATTAAAAACTGGACAATATCTACAGAAATACATTTTTAAAAGTTACTTGTTTAACTGATTAAATCCCTTTGAATAAGTGATCAAATGCTAGATTGCTGTACAACATGAAAACATAGCTTGATGACTCTCAAAAGGGTACATTCAGCTATATATAGAGCTCAGCCTTTAGACTATCTTCCTTATAACAGTCTGGGCAGGATGTTGAGAATTACACGGCAATAGTGCTAAGTGACCAGTGCACTTAGCTTTTTTTTTTTAATTTGGTGTGAAGATGGGAAACTAAAAAAATCCTCTTCCATAGCCAGGGCATGTTGTGTATTAACAGGTGCTGTCACATAAGGAACAAATATAACCACAGTTTTCCATTTGCAACTCAGCTTGTTGTTTTTCCCATATGTATTTTTTTCAGATTTGGTTTGGTAACACAGCTTTTATCTGTGCTGCAGTTTAGTCACAAGGGGAAGAGGTTTTACAAAGTGAGAAAAACATAAAAACTCTAGAACATTTTTTGGCTATTTAGGAAAATAAAAGTGTGAGGTTATTTTGTAGTGTATATTCCATATTAAATATTTTAACAATCACCATACTTTGAAGGGCAGGACTTGCCTGGGAGAGCTAATCCATATTAAGGACTGTTGCTTAAATCTTGTAATTGCCCCTGCCTTGTGCTAGCTATTAGATATGCAGTTATCAATAACTAAAGGTAGCAGGAGACTTGTAAGACCCAGGCAGAGGGGTAGGCAAAGTTTTCTTCTTTTCACCAACTCAGTAGATAACTTGCACTCATCTAAAACTAATGCCTGCCTTCCCCATCTACCAGACCTTGATACTCGGCAAGTCAAGCACAATGATGTCAGACTTGGAAACCTGCTTTCCACCACAAAACTATAGCACTCTCTAACAGATATCTCTGTAAGTGTAGCCAGGATTTGTCCCTCAAGAGATACTTCTGAGTAAATAATAATATCACTGTTTTTATCTGTGAGTATAAACACTATTTTTTGTCTCTTAATGACTATTTCTGTTTCACTGATACTTCCCACTAGGAAGTTGACTGCTAACATAATTAGCAGATGATTGCACGGGGGAGGATGAAATCTTTTAACAGCTGTTTTAAGGCATTCTGGACCAAACCTTCTATGCTGCAGAACATTTACAGGTTTTGAGTGGCATTCTCTTCAATGACACAGAGATTATGGGACCATGGTGTGCAGGCCTCTGGGAAGAACTTAACTTGCTCGTTTACTTGGAAAAAAATATAAAGAATCCACTTTTAAAGCATTTTGTGGATTAGTATAAGTACTTAGGCATACAGTACATATCAGAATTCAGTATAAAAGATCACCTTTAACTGTGAAGTCTAGAAACTGCATGTGTAGTGGTGAAATGGTTGGTAAATGGTTTATTTTACAATAAAAGTATTTTGAAGCTTCAGACTTTCAGTATTCTGGGTATTTCAGTATTTCTGATGCTACAAGTGATCTATTTCTTTGTTACAGGATAAAAGGGAAACAATATGAACCAATGTTACCAGTTGTTATAGAAGATTCATTCCGAGATTAATGCATAGTGCAGGACAGGATTTTACTGTTCTAAAATAAATAATCATAATCATTGGTTGTGATAGAATAATAAACATAAAATTAAGAGAGATATCATTTGGGAATGAACTGCTTCAGTTCCCCATGGAGTATTATAGTGTCTGCCAAAAGTAAAGTAGCATGTGTCAAGTTGTAGATGGACAAATAAGAGCTTTAGAGTAATAAGTGTATAATTAAGTAATGATTGAAGTACCAAGAAGGCTTATAAACTGTGCATCATTTTGTCCCAATGGAGGAAGACTACTTTATCTGTGGGAGTTTTTAAGCTGAGACAATTAAACCTTTCCTGCACTAGAAAACTTTGCTGGAGCATCCCACCAAAGTCCTCCTCCAACAGACACAGTTATAACAGCACTGAAGTGTTTCTCTTCTTTTTTCATGTCCTTCCCCGAATTCCAGTGTATGCTAGTTTAAGTGGAATATAGAAACAATGCATTTTTTCTTCCATTGTTGTAAGAATGATAGTAAAACAGAAATTAGCATGAGGCTGACAGAACTGCCTTCTACAAAGCATTACTTCCTTTTCCTTCCTCAAAAGTAAATTGACTCCCTCTTTTATCTATAATAGGGACCCAATCATAAGACAGGTTTAGAAAGAAGGTGAGTATGGAGATGTATTAACAGTTTACTTACACAAGACTACTTCTAAATCTGCCACAAAAATGCAAACTCTGACCTCTCTATGTGGCTGATGCAGTGGTTTTACAAATGTTAATATTCTTATTTAATGGTTTGGTTTGGTATTGTTTTAATTTAGGTGGTTTTGCACAGTAAGAAAGGGCTTGGCTTGTATATGCAGCAAATTTTTCAGCGTTTAGGGCAACTCAGACTTTCCAGCTACAACTCTACAGAGTCTCACTGCAGATATGAAAACGCTTGCTTAGCGAATTATACTGTTAAGATTTCAAGCAGTTTCAATCAAAACCAAACTTTTAAAATAGAATTTAGGCTTCTAAATCACTTTATTTATTTTGAAAATGTACTTGCAAGGACAAGTCAAGAAAAAATTGAGAATATATGTTTAAGTCCTTTTATTTCATACCCTCAGTTAAATGGAAGAACTCATAAAAGTTAACATGTTTTCTAAAAGGAAGCCAAATTGATTGAAGTACTTCTTGAAGAGGAGGATTGTTTTGAAGAAACCATAATAGAATTTTCTTTTGAGGAAATTAGAATAGAATTTTTGTACAAGTTGAATCTAGACTTAGATATTTTAAATCACTTGATTCAGAAATGTGTGGGCTTTTTATCCCCTTTTAGTTTAACAATCTCAGGTGATTTCCAAAAGGAAAGGCACAGGGAGGGCTTTACTCACTAATTCACACTGTGACAAATCACTGTTAAAGTGCCTTCTGAGATTTACAGCAGGGAGTTGTTCCTTGAAAGTCACCAGTCAATGTGACAGCTAGCAGTAGACAATTGTCCAAGTGATGTGTGAAGGTGTTCTGTATTATCAGAATCTGCTTCCTTTCCAGATAGGTGGTAATGTTCATTTATACAGTAAGCACATCAGAAGAAAAAGCTGATTTTAATTTAATCCTTTAAGTATCCAATATAAGAACAGTTCTTGTACAAAGGTAAAATTTAGCTCTATAGTTTCATCATAAAAGTATATACTGCAGCAAAATGACTCAACTTTTCATCTCAATACAGGAGCAGAACTTGATATGTATTTTCAGTAACAGTTAATATCTCTTGTTACATATACACAGAAAAGGAAAAAAAAAAACCCACCAAAATTAGAAAATGTAACTTTTTGTTCCATGTCTGTGAAATTGTAAACACTTACTGCAACAGCATGTACAAAAGTTATGAAATCTGATGCTTTGAGGGTGAGGGTTGGAAAAAATGGTTTCTATGTCCATTTTTTGTTCTTTCCATTCTATTTATTTTATGTGATTTTGACATGGCACAGTAATAGTGATTTTTTTCCTAGAACATATTAGCTCTGTATACAATGCTAAACTTCAACAGGCAGTAGAAAGAAACAGTAGTATAAAATAGATATTTATGAATGTCAAAGCACTTTTTCATATGACAGACTCTGTTAATTCAGAAACTCAACTCTAGAATGCGCAAGAAATATAGAAGACCAGAAAGAGCAGAACTAGTAGCACAAATGGGAGAAGCACATGTAATGTCAAAGTGTGGAGGTTACCTTCACAATAAAATGACTTTGACCCTCCCTGGGCATATCTTTAAGTTAAACTTGCCCAGGCACATTCCTGGGCACTAACATTAAATGGCACAAAACAGCCTACATACATATTGGGAAACTCTTTCAGCCTCTGAGTTTGGGTGTCTCCCTGCAACTTGTCTGCTCAATTTCCTTGGACACTCAAGCTGCCAAATCATTTCTGGGCACTGCAGTGTTCAAGACAGTTTTGGCTAGCTGGCTATGGCCAAAGCATGCAAAGGAAAATTTGAACAATTCACTAGCATAAGCAGTCATGCTTCAATGGTGGGAAACATTCCTGGCTTGCTTGAATTTACTGAAACAAATAGAGCTTTTGGATCTTTAGAAGCTTCTAAAGAATGAACTAGTCACCTTTCCATAAATGATTTAAGAAATGTGAAGTAAATTGTGCACTGCAAGGTACTCAAGCACTGAATTTATATGACTGATCTTACTAAAATAGTAGTAATATTAACAGAATGTAAATGCTTTTTTATTTTTAACTTAGAATTCTTTCTTTACATCCCTAGTGTCCTGTGGTTTGGCTGTTTTGAAGTACACAGTAACTATATATATACACAAGAAAACATTTTGTTTTAATATCCTCTTCACTGTATCTTTTCAAAGCTAAAATAAATATCCGCTTTCTTCCCTTCTCCGAAGCAAACTATCATCTTTAAACATGTCAGGTCTTCACTAGGTAGGATAGTTTCTACTTTTATTTGTGTTGCTCTTCAGCACAGCTGGTATGACTAAGAATTGATGGTCAGTAGGTTTATGAAATGTTTTATTACATAATTTACTGTTACAATCACAATTCAGTGAAACCTCACTGAATTAATAGGTGAATAACTTGTGTTACTGAGTTCCAACTTTATTTCTGCTCCCATTCCCAGCAGCCAAACTGAAAGACAAATTGCATTATGATGGTCAAGAAACATCTCAGAATATCCACCAAATCAAAACAGGTTCAGTTTCAGGTTGCTTTCAATAACAAAAGCAAAGGGACATTAGAAATATTTACAAAATTAGTGAGATCTCCTCTTTACTCTCAGGCCAGTGACTGGAAACTTACATGGCCAGAAGAAACCTGGTACCCTATCCTACCTGTCACCAAAACCACCCTCTTGACACACAGCTCTAGCTGCTGGGCTGATCTTTCATATGCTGTTCTGCAGAAGTTTTTTAGATTAATCCAGGCAATATTTAAATATTTTATATAGTGACAGGAAAACAGGTGAGTTGTTACTCAGAGTTATCTCTCTGAGTAAATGAATATTTAACTATTCCATATAAAATGTGTGTACTGTAAGCATCAAGCTTCATCTCGACAGTTTTCAAAGGGAATTAGCCCTTCAAAAACCAAACCTGGTTTCAATATCGAGGGGTTTTTTTTTCAGCAAAAAGAATCACTAAGAAAATTGAAGAATTTTAATAGATTATTCAAAATAGTTTATTTACTGAACAAATGCATTTGCTAAAGATTCACTATGTTCTTCTGCACACAGTTTCTTTTTATGAAAAATAATATATAATCCAATTTGGTGGTTGGTGGAATATAACAGCCCAGAACCCATCTGTTACTGAAGCCAACTGCAAAGTTGGTTAAGAATCTAAGCTATGAAAGTAGAATTATTTTTCTGGGAGAAAAATGCAAAAGCAGTGAGATTAATGTTATTGTAGTGCAGAAGTATAGGTAATAAATGGACCGTGAACTAGACACCAAAAAAAAGAAAAGGAAGCCTGAGTGAAGCTCCACCATAGAAGCCTTTCAGAAAAATGAGGATTAGAAATCCGACTCCAAACAGGTACAGACTCAAGAACAAAACTCCTGAATTAGTGTCCTATTACATTCAGCTAAGCTTTTTAGCATGTATGCATTTTATGAATGAACAGGATCATTTTAAACAAAATAGCTGATCAAATTATCCTCCTAATGAAACATAACCAGTAAGATTTCAAAACTGGGTACTATGCTTATGACAGAAATGTCTTTCAGCAAAAAAGAGGGCAGCTCTGTATAATTTCAATAATATTTATTATTAAATACCACCATATGACTGGCAAACTACACTATCAAAACTGTGATTTGGTGACACAGAATCCTGAGTGGTTTGTGGCAGATGAGAGGAATAATTAATCTCCTCCCCACTTTGAAGAATCAACAAGCATCTGAAAACACAGAAATGAAACATAAAGCACCCAGCCAGCAAAAATCAAGCATCTTTCCAGAAAGAGCAGAATGGAAGGAGAAAAGAGAGACCTCATGGATGAACAATAGACTGGGAACATCAAAAAGTGAATGGGACTACGATGGAAGACAGTCTGTTGGTAACAGACCTGAAGTTCATAGACCACACAGATGGAAAACCCTTGATATAAATCAGACTGCAGGCATTGAAAGCAAGTGGAAATAAGAAGTTGCAGTGAACTGGAAATATGCAGAAAATTATTTTCAGCATCTCAACCAAGGGCAAATAACCTCCCACAGTGACCTATCTTGATCACTTTGCCATTGTGTAGCCATACTAGAAGGCTACTTCAACTGTATTTTAGTGTTCAGATATTCCATTCACAGTCTATGTCCATTCAATTGAATGGTGTACAAGCACCACCTTTGACAATATCTAAATTGCACAGTAATTAGAATAGATTGCAAAAGATGTGATTCACACAGGAAAAAAAAACCAAAAGGATGCAAAGAAAAGACAAAAAAGCAAACAACTAAAAAATGAGGTATACTTGTGTAATACTAATCATTATGAACCAATAAGAAAATTATTTCAGGGTCCTCATGGGTCTAATCAGAATGTGTATGCTTTTTCTATAATGGATAGTAGCAAAATACCAGCAACATGGGGTTTTACTAATATTCCAGTATTAATATTAATATCCACCAGGACAGAAAAATAAGAATCTGGACAAGACTCAACTGTAAGACAGACAAATAGAAGACAATATTGAAGATTTTTTTAAGAATGAACTTTGTCCAGTTAATGGAAAGCTAGTATCAAAAGAGACTGCTATGTAACTTCCAGAGCTGGAGGAGAAACTGCTTCTGTCACAGCCTCATGTAAAGCACAGTCCTGATTGCATTGTGGGGAAATAACTGCTCAGCCTTCCTGTCATGGTACAGCTGTGTGCACCCTCAGCACAGAACAATACTTGAAGACCTAAAAAGCCATTTACACTAGCCTTTTTCAGTCCTGGGTTCATATTTCATATTTCAGATGTGCCAGAGATCTTTCTTGTAATACTTGTGTGAATATTAATGAAATAATTAAAAGTAACTCTTCATTTTCCACTAGTCCTTTACTACAATTTTCATACTACAATAATCATGCTCTGTAATACTGTTATAATTCTGCTATCATTATTTTTTTAAGAATTATTTATTTTCATTTTAAGTGGACATAGACTTGAAATAGACATTTCTATAGCTAAATGGACACTACAGTTTGTGTAGTTATTATATACTATTTCCTATTTGAGACCAGATCACGTTTCTTCCACAGAAGGTAACTTTATAAAGTTCAAGTAAAACAACTGCTATCCAGGAAGTGCTTGACAAAATTTTAAACTAGAGTTGGCAAAAGTATTAAGCCACAGAGTGGTCCCAAAAGGTCTATAGAGTATATTTTGTTTATTTTAGACATCAAAACCCTAGCTAAATAAAGTTGATAAAATAAGAAAGGTTGAGAGTTTTTTCCTATTTCAGAGGAAAATAAAATTTAGGTATAAGATGCTAAGACCTACATTTTCTAAAATCTCAAAGAATACTGCAGTCAGAAGTTATGAATACAGAATATACTTATGGTTTATTTTTAAACTACCAATCTATGGTTTGATAAACATAACTTTCCATAAGCTCTTTAAGTCTCCATTATGTAGTTACAATGCTGTCACTTCTAGCCAGCAACTACCATTTTTGTGACTATCTTAAGATGTCATCCATCATTTCATAACTGTCTGAATAAACAATTTGTTTAATTGCTTCAATCTATAGCACATTTTCCTAAACAAAGGTAATACTTAGTTACCTATCTGCATGGCCTTGTGATTACCAATCAATGAGAATCCATCTTTCTTTAGGAAAGTAGCTAAAATCTAAACAATGTAGACCAGCATTAAAATCAAAGTTTCTGAATGCTGAGTTAGGCTCATTCCAACAATGTAAATATATATTGAATTAAAATCGATTCAATATGCCATTATATATTTTGCTTTCATCTCAATTCATTACAAAAGTTACTACAAAGTGGATTTCACATAATTTTGCAAGATGGAATCGTGTAATTAACTATTGACACACCAGGTTGTATGGTCAAATAGAGTGGCATGATACAGAAGGTGCTCATGAATATTGTTCATTTAGCATTTTGAAATTAAACACGCATTCCTGGTTGGTTTGTTTGTTTCTTTTAATAGAAGGGATTTTCTTCTTTAATAAAGACATTATTGGACTTGAAGCAAACAAATACCTTTTCTATCAGTTTGTAATTAATGATGCTGACAGTCCTTGAAATAATTCATAAAGGAATAAATTAATGGTAGTTACATCCACAGTGTAGGATCTTAGCATGAAAATAAACTGCATGTAAAGAAGCATGCATACTAGGCAAACAAAACATCCTGCGACCCCGGCAGTTAGCCTTTCGACAAGCGGAAAAAAAGCGTTATTTTGTTTGGGGGTTTCTTCCCATCATCTTGAGTCGGTATCGTGCTTGTTCTCTTCCTTCTACGTTAGCCGTAGAGAAAGGTACTGCCCTTCTGCAGAGGCGGTAGTGTCCCGAAGGCTGCGGGATGTCAAGTGCCTCTGTGCGAGGCGCCGGACCCGGCTGCGGGACGGGGAGGGGTTGCGCAGCCCTTCGGCGGCCGTCGCTTTCCTTTCCAGGGAAAGTTTTCCACCGGAGCTGGCCTCCTGCGGGCGGTGCGTGCCTCCACAGCATCCTGACCCGTCAGCAGCAGGGCCGCGCCGTG
>NW_010192283.1:0-2608 GCF_000695765.1 Mesitornis unicolor
CCCACACCGCCGGAGCTGGGGAGTCCGGGAGGAGAGGGTCCCGCTTGGCCGGGGGGAGATGGGGATGAGATGAGCCAGGGGATGGAGCATTCTCAGCCCGGAGCAGCGGCTGAGACCCCTGAGCCCCCCACATCAGCGCCCAGCCTGCGGTACCCAGCCCAACTGGTCAGTGAGGCGCTGGAGGATGCGCTCAAGGAGATGCAAGATGATGCTGAGCCCAAAGAAGAGCTCATCCTCAGCGCTGCGTGGGCCCCCCAAAACGCCTGTGCCCCCAGCCCCATTTTCCCCATAGAGGTTTGCGGAGGAGCCCCAGCAGATGAGGACAAGGAAGGGCGAGACCCCTCCGAGTGTGGCGAAGCCCCTGAAGTGGAGGAGGGGATTGGGGAAGCTGTGGTCCAGGGGCTGGGTGTGGAGAGCAGCACTCTGCGGGATGAAGCCACATCCCTGCTGGGACCATATCCCTGTGGCATGGATGCATCCCTAAGCACTGTGGTGAATCAGGAAGAGATGGGAGCATGGGAGGAGGAGGTGGATGCGGTGATGAGTCCAAGGGAACCAGAAGTGGTTGCCCAGGAAGGGGACATGGGTGGCCTTGGCCAGGCAGGGACCAGCTGGGAAGAGCCGGAGCGAGGGGAGGATGAAGTGGAGACCCTGAGTGTGGAGGAAGTGGATGAGGAGGGGAGGGGACCCCTAAGTCCTTGCAGGGAGGACGGTGATGCCCAGGGTCTGCGAGAAGGGAAGTCCCTGCAGGAGGAGGCTGAAGCTGCTGGTGTTGTCCCAGAGGAAAGCCACATGGATTCCCCCATGGATAGAGACGGGGAAGAGGACTTTGTTGGGGGAGAGCAGGAAAAGTCTGAGCATCAGAAAATGCTCGTCTGTGAGACGGATCCGGCTGTGGAGGAGGAAAGGGAGCAGGAGCTGTGCCTGGGGCAGGAGCCCTCGAGCATCCCCGAGGCCATCCCAGCAGAGGAGCCTTCATCCAGGGCTGAGGAAGACGCTGTGGGAGGGGAGGCCCCAGGCACAGCATGGGATGGTGATGGGGAAAAGGGAGAGGAGCTGGCAGCTGAGGACCCCCAAGCAGGGGAGGCTGTGGGACCTGAAACCCTGGGGTGGGAGAGCAGAGCCCCAGAGGAGCCTGGGGATCTGCAGGAAAATGACTCCATGGAAGAGGCACCAGAGCAGGAGGAACTGGAGCTGGAGCCGGGAGAGGAGCCCTGGAGCAGGGAAGGTGATGCCAGCAGCCAAAAACCCCATCCAGAGGAGTGGGAGGTGGCAACAGGGGACACAGAGGGGGCTCTGGGGACAGAGCAGCCAGGCTGGGTGGATGACACCCCAACAAGTGCAGGGGGGCTGGAAAATGAGGAGAGAGATGGTGCGACACCAGCAGAGATGGAGGAGACCCGGGAAGGTGATGGAGACACCGGGAGCGATGGGAAGGCCCAGCAACAACCACCAATGAAGATGGAGGAGACCCAGGAAGATGATGAAGATGCTGGGAGTGATGGGATGGCCCAGCAGCAACCACCAGTGAAGATGGAGGAGACCCAGAAAGACGATGGAGACACTGGGAGCGATGGGCTTGCCCAGCAGCAGCCACCGGCAGAGACAGAGGAGACCCGGGAAGATGATGGAGACACTGGGAGCGATGAGAAGGCCCAGCAGCAGCCACAGGTGGAGATGGAGGAAACATGGGAGGACGATGGAGGCGCCGGCAGTGATGGGATAACAGAGCATCAGCCACCAGTGGAGATGGAGGAGACCCTGGAAGACGATGGAGATGCCAGGAGCCAGGAGCAGGACCAGCAGCAGCCACCGGTGCCAGCCCCGGGGCACGAGGAGGACAGCACCACGGGGCAGCCATGGGAGGCGCGCGATGAGGATGATGAGGATGAGCAAGACCCAGAGCTGGGACAACCGGAGACCATTGGAGCAGTGGAGGAGGATGCTGGGGGACCAGGAGAGCCGGAGCAGGCAGCAGGGATGAGTGTGGAGCTGGAGGACACGCTGCCCGACCACACACCCTTGCACCTCTACCAGGGGGAGAAGTTGGCGGCGGTTGCACCCCACCAAAACCCTCTGGTGAGCGAGGAGACCACAGACACGGCTCCCACATCCCAAATAGCTCCAGAGGATGAAGGAGAGGACGAGCCACCAAATCCCACCGCGACAGAGAGCCGCGAAGAGGAGGCAGGGACAGAGGCGGCCCTGTTGGCAGAGGGTGCTGAGGAGGAGGAAGAGGAGGAGGAGGAGGAGGAGGAGGAGGAAGGCTATTTCATTATTTCTGCTCCCAACCAAGAGGTGTCCAGCTCAGAGGAAGCCGAGATCGCCGAGGACTTTGAAGAAATTAAAGTTGAAGCAACCGAAGCTGGCAAAGACAAAGTGGAAGCTCCCGGAGAAGCATCTCTGGTGCCGGAGGACGAGGGGCACGTCGAGGGGTTCGATGGTGATGAAGACACGGAGATGCCCACAGAAGAACCTGAGATGCCAAAGGATGAGGGTGATGCTGGGGGTGTTGCTGCAGGGCTGGAGGAAGGCTCGGCTGCACCCGAAGCAGAGCCCGGCCCCCCCGGGGCTGTGGGGTCGTTAGGGGCAGGGGGTGACGAGGGAC
>NW_010192284.1:0-1378 GCF_000695765.1 Mesitornis unicolor
GGGCTTTTCCAACCGAGCCATTCTGTGTGAATACATGACAGGCATTACCCACTCACATACAGGATTATTACAGCTGCTGGTTGTGAGTGGAGCGACTGAGTGCTTTGCTTTCAGGAGGAGTTGGTAATTCCAGGGATTCTCCTCTCAAGGAGGAGGATTTTCAATGAGCTGCCGTCTGCATTGCTGTTCTGCACAAGGAAGCTGTGCTTCAGCCTTGATTTAGAAATAACTAGGGAACATAGGGGTGTTACACCTTCATCTGTGCTAAGTACTGAATTATTGGAAGGTAATCCTGCAGGGCTGGACCGTGCCACGTTGGGCCAGGAGGAATTAGCCGAGTTGCTCGAGTGCATCATTTTATACCTTGGGTCTGGCTGCGGTTGATGGGAATCCTTTGCTGCCTAAGCAGTTTTGTGTGCATTAAATTAACATTTTCAGAGTCTTCATCTACGTGACAGCTTAATCTGCCTCTGCCATCTGATTGCTCCTTGTGACCTGGAGGAAGAAGGAGACTGGGGGTGATTTTCCCGAGGAAAATGGGATGGGTTATTGCGGTGGCTCTGTGCATCCCTTACTCTGTTAGTGATGCTGCCCTAAAGGAGTATTAAGACCGCTGCAGTGAAAGTAAATTCGGATTAGACTTTCCAAGAAGCTTCTCCTGGCAGGTTTCACAGCACCGCAGTTATCCGCTTAAGTGATGCTTTGTGGCTGCTGCAACTCTTCAGCTGGGCTGGGCTGGGGGATCCCTCACCACCAGGGATTTTGGCAGCACTTCACCACAACAAGGTGGTTTTGCTCATTCAGTGTTCCTTGAGAAAGCATTTTCATGGAATCACAGCATGGGTTGGTTTGGGAGGGACCTTTACAGCTCATCCAGTCCCACCCTGCAGTGAGCAGGGACATTGGTACCACATCAGGGTGCTCAGACCCCATCAACACCTTGAAGATCTCCAGGGATGGGGCCTGCACCACCTCTGGGCAACCTGTGCAGTGATCGACCACCTCATGGGGAAGAGCTTTTTCCTCAGATCCAACCTAAATCTGCCCTTTTCTAGTTTTTAGTTGTGTTTTTTAAGGAAACTTACCTGTCTGCTATAAAACTACGCAAAGGAACCTTTGAACACCAAAAAAGTAGATGTCAGAGCCATTCCAGTGCATGAAGCAGCTGTAGACGTGGACTTCCTCTTCTCCCATAATGTTTTGTAGTGTAATTTCTGCAATGTGCTTCTCCAGCACGCGTAAAACCCAACACCTCTAAGTGCCAGGCAGGAATTTGGTTCTTTTCCCACATCACTGAATGCAAACTAACGAAGATTTGATAGCCTAAAGTCGTTAACTGGGAGGAACAGCACTGAGTGAAGGAAGAATTTTGCAGGGT
>NW_010192285.1:0-1855 GCF_000695765.1 Mesitornis unicolor
TTCTATGGATGCAGCGCGCCCCTCAGGACCCTCTTCCTCTTATTCTTCCTCCTCCTCCTCCTCCTCACCTCTGTTTGCCCTTAATATTTCACAGCCGGCTGGGGAGGCACCACCCCATCCCCTCCCCTGCAGACCCTGCATAGCTCCGGGCACGTCTGATAAATCTATCAGTGAAGGAAATTTGCAGAAGGAAATGTAAAAACTCATCTTCAGATGGGATCTGTGCGCAGAGGGGTGAGGGTAAAGGTGCGTGCGCACCCATCCGTGCCAGCCACAGGCACTGCCGAGAGGGACAGCAGCGGTTTGCACACTTACATCTCATCACCCGGGGTAAAATGAGTTTGCCAGGCCTCTCCTCCTCGCTTTGCTCTGTGTTTGGGCAGAGCACGGGGTCTGCGAACGCTCCCCAGCCCCACCATCAGCTGTTGCTGCACCGCAGGCACCTGTGGTTCCCCATCTCCCCGGGGCCTGCTGTTGGCTGGAGATAATTACATCTCAATTAGCACCAGCGAAGTTTCGAGCCTCTTCCCTTTGCAGCTGGGCTTAGGGGAAGGCAGAGCTCTGGTGCTGTAGAGGCTGAGATGTCGCTGTTTGGGGAGGAAGGGGGGTTTTTGCCATAAAACACCCTTGGAGTGATGAATCCCCAGTGGGGAGCCGGAGGAGTCCCCCTGAATCCCAAAAACAAGCGCCCGCTGCCCTCACAAGGGCACCCAGCACCCTGACAGGGGGAGCCGAGCTGCACTGGTGCTGAGCTCCAGCCCCAGGGTGGATCAGAAACCCCACGGACACCCCACTGCGTGCACGGGGAGCACTGGGGTCCGGGATGGGATGCTGGGATGTGCCGGGCATCTCCAGTCCTCGCAAGCGCCCGGCTCTTGAATTGCCCAGCTGCTTTATCCCTGCCCTCTGAGTCACCTTGAGCCGTGCGGCTGTGGGCGCCGGCTCTGCCATGGGATGCTGTGAATATGAAGGATGCAGGAATTAAACTTGCCCTCCGCAGCAGGGCTGGAGCGGGGTCGGCAGTGCTGCGCATACCCCAAAAACCAGGCTGTGCCATGTAGGGGTGCGCTGGAGGGACAGACGTGTCCAAACCCCCCCAGTTGTCCCCCCTGTTTCTGCTCCCGCTGTCTCCTCTGCTGGCTCAGGGCTCCAAGCTGCCCCTCTCATCCCCATGGATTAATTTTGGCCGAGCAGTGGCATGTCCCCATTCCCACAGCCGTGTCCCCCCAGCCCTCCCTTCTCTTCCCAAGCCCTCGTCTCTCCCCTCCCGCGCTCCTGCAGACTCATTGTGAATTTTGGCAGCGCTGCCTGACCTTGGCTGTCTCCCTCCTCTCTCCGCTCCCGCGCTGGCAGCATAAATTTCAGCTGCCTCCATCTCTCCTCCCCTTCCCTCCATGCCAGCACCCTGGGGATAGCACAGCCCTTGCCAGCCCCAGGCTCAGCCGATTCAGGATGGGGCTGGGGGAGGGGGGCGTTTGGGGTGCTCACCCCACACCCTCCAGCCCTACAAGGCTCTCAGTTCCCATCCAGCAAAGGCAGCAGGACCCAGGGGCAGGATGCGACCCTCCATCCCTTACAATGTCCCCTCGAGGTGTCTCCTTTGCGGGTTTGGGGGTGCAGGAGCAGCCCCCCAGGTGGCAGCCACCACGCTGGAGATCCCCATCCATGTAGGACCCTGCGTCTGCCCCCCAAACCCCCACCCTCAGCACCCCGGGGGCTCCTGGAGTCATCACCAGCCATGGGTTTGGGTGCCCCAAAACGCCGGGCTCACCCACGGCTCTGCTCAGGTGCAAACCAGCGCCGTTTATGCTTTTCACAGGGAATCTGGCGAGGCCAGAAGCCCCTTCCCAGCCCT
>NW_010192285.1:2117-2719 GCF_000695765.1 Mesitornis unicolor
CCCAGCGCAACCAGGGGCAAAGGGGGCGGCGTGTGCATGTATTTATTAAAAAATAATAAAATCAGGTGTATCCCTCCCCCTGACACAGCAAAAGGGAGTGGGAGACCCCAGCCCATAGCCCCCAGCTCTGCTGCAGCTCAGGGACCGGTCCCTTTTTGGATAGTGCTGCACGACCCATGAGGGTGCTGGTTAGCATTGGCTGTGACATGGAGAAAAAAATGCAAGAAAATGGCTAAAAATTATCCAGAGGTTAATTTTTAGCAGAAAATTTAAAGTTTAATGAGAAATACGTTTGATATGGCAGTGGCACAAGCCAAGCTGGCCCTGCCAGGACCACGCCAGCACCAGCGCCCGGATGGGTGCGGGCTGAGCCTCAGCTCTCAAAATACAAATGCACCCCTTTATTTGTGCACTTTATGGACCTTTTGGGTGAGTTGTAGCCGTATTTGACAAGAGATTTCAGAGAAGGACCCTGCCTGTGTCACAAAACGGGTGGTGGGAGACTCCCATCTGCTGTCCCTGGCACCGTGGAGCCCAGTGCGGCTGCAGGACCCGCTGGGGGGGACATCAGGGCTCTGTGACCCCAACATCAGCACATCCTC
>NW_010192285.1:2777-3112 GCF_000695765.1 Mesitornis unicolor
AAATGTCCCCAAGGGAGCAGCAATGCGATGGGCAAACCTCGCCGGCAGCTTTTCGGCTGCCCACCCACCATCGCTCGGGGTTTCCATCGCAGCCCCAGCTCCGGGCACCGCTCCAGCGCCGGAATAGCTCACGTTTTATTAACGAACCAGCTCAACGCGCGTTGTGGGTCACGGCCGGGGCACAGGCCCCGATCCAGCTTCAGGGCAGCGAGGAGTGGGTGCAAGTGCTCTGTGAAAACTGGAATAAATAGGGTGGGGAGAGGGTGGGGGTGCAGGGGGGGGCTCTGTGTCATGGGGCTGTGGTGGGATTGCGGCTGCGGGGGCTCTGGGCACCG
>NW_010192286.1:0-559 GCF_000695765.1 Mesitornis unicolor
AAGTTTCTGGGAAACCTGGAAAAGGCTTTAGGGACAAATTGTTCAAAGCATCCCGACAAAAAAGCCACCCCTCACTCCTTGAAGGGAAGGAAAATGCTCCTATGGTGGAAAATTTTTAAGCTTCAAAGTTTTTGATTCAAATTTTTTAGAAATGTGGAAGTAACTCATATTTTATGTTCATGTATAAGAATTCTGATTTTGCTGCAATTATGCTGGCTCTATATAAACGGTTTTGTATAAAATAGCAATGTTAGACTCCACAGTTCAATCTCATGTGTGGCGAATTGTGCCAACAGGATGTGGCAAATAGTTGGATATATCCAACTATATGATCTAGCTATTGATCTGTACTTGCTTTAGTCTGGTAGCTCTACACTGATAAAAGTGAGGCAGCTCTGTGGTAGTGTGGGTACGTATTGCACTGACATCCATAGAGCCATGCTGCTGTGGCATTAAGTAAGGATCACACCCCATAGGAACAATGTTTGAAATACTGATTTGAAAGCTCTTCCTGAAGGTACTGGAGCGTGTTCTGTAGGCAGTCTAAAGAATTGCTCTG
>NW_010192287.1:0-15069 GCF_000695765.1 Mesitornis unicolor
TCCAACTCCTGAGATTTTGTGATTCTGTGAAGAGGATCAGGAGGGAAAACCCACTTACTTTTAGATCCAGAAGATGCATCACTGTGGCAGTAACTAATGTTAAGCTCTTAAGAGATTATCTTCTCTAAGGGATGCTCAGTAATTTTCAGGTTTGGACTCTTGATAGAGCATTATGTCTTTGAAACACAGAGTTCCTATGTTAATTAAAATGAATTACTTGAAGTTAGTTGACCTCTAACAGATGTTGGAGTATAAAACCTGTTAGGCAGATAAAAAAGCTTATTAGCATTAATGTGAACCGCAGTTTGCGTCTTCAGAACTGCTTAGATCTTGAAACTGGCACTAAACTGTGAAAATTGGGAAGTACACAGAACATTATAGTTTAACAGATAATTTTTTTATATACCTTGTTGTCTGTCACTGATAGTACTTTGCATAGTTCAGACTTGCTTTGTCCATGTTGCACTATGAACAGGTTTGCTGGAGACAAGATTCTGTGATTTCTGTTTACAGGATGTTCAGAAGCAACACAAGTCTGTATTATAACCCCTTTGAATGTCCTGGGTTTGGTATTGGAGAGGCGTGTCAGGATTGCTGAGAGCATACTACTGCTAGTGATCTGGCATTTGTTTGTCTTGAGTGTATTGAATAGTATCTAAGCAAGTAACATTGCTGTTTAAATAGTGACATTTTATGATAGCTTCGCAGTTGATCAGTGTACGGTTTCAAGCATATCAAAATTTGTTTCAAGAGCCAGTTAGGGGATAGTTTATGCCACCACCACAGATGTAAATGTCCTTTCTACTGACAGTGACATTTCTACATGACAAGCTGAGGTGAAATTTTAAAAAGTTATTTATGATAAAGCTTAGAAATACTTTCAAAAGATTTTAATCTAAGCATCTTTTCCAGCAGTTCTGATCCATAGAAGCAATTACTAGTTGATATTTGTAGAGTGAGATTTTCTTTAAGAATAAAGAATATCTATATATTTAAAAAAATTTCTTTTTTCAAATCTATTGCGACTTCAGCATGCCAGAGATGTTTTTGAGAATGACACCTTGTATTTACTCCTCAGAAACACCTATCTGTTACATAAGGCTTGAAGTCAGAAATACTAAATGAATTTAGGGCGAAAGATTAATATCAAAAATTATTTAGGCTGGATACTGGGGAAAATACTGTGACGATTCAGGTAGGGATGCAATAGAATCTTCGAAAGCTTTTGAGGGACTTGTCTATGGTATACTTGGTCCTGTGAATACATGTGGCTGACAGTAGGTGAACAGACCCTTGCGTTCCTCTAATTTTATAAAAGAAGTCATGGAAGGTCTAAAATGCAAAATCATAATCTTGTTCATTTCTTTATACAGTCATTTTCATTGATAAGGAAGAAAATAGTTCATTATACTGGGTTTGATCAGAGAAAACAAGCAAATGCTGCATTCCTCATAGGCTCCTACGCAGTAAGTATTTAAATTTTTACACGACATGAGCTTCCTAAATGTGTTCACTTTTCCATACTCAATTTTTAAAACAGCAAAATAAAAAGAATTCCTTTCTCTTGAATAGTCTTCCTGTTACTGTATTTTATAGTAAGGTACCACATACAAAGACAGTTTTTAAAGTCTAGCTGGTATGTGAATGGCGTTGTATGATTTTGGGTTTTTTCCTCTCTACTGCAGTCTGTGCTCCTAAGAAATAAGAGCACCACTCAAAAAATATTTATTGATATATTCATTTAGAAAAAAATAGTTGCTGCTTGATGTTTTTTCTCCCCCCCACCCACACATATTTTTTTCTTTTTTAAAATAGAGAAATTTTATGTTGCACAAAGTACAGTGTATAATTTCCCATTGCATGCATGTTTAAATATACCTTTTCTTCACCAGCTGCTGCTTTTCTAATGTAAGGCGATCTCTTCAGTTAACCTAGGAGAAGTGAGATCATGTTGTAGGCTGAGAGCTGGTGTAAAACCTGGGAATATACAAGGTGACTGGAAACCTACTGAGCCAGGTCCCGCACTGCAGAGGGGAAAATGACTGGCTTTATATGCCAGCTGCATGAGTTTGGTACACAGAAGTGTAGTCAAAGAATAAAATGCTGAATGCTTCAGAATGAAAGGTGTGATGTAGCATATTCATATTGTGCTTTGACTTCTAACATGCCTTGATTGTAACCTTCTCTCTTGTTTACTGTGTACTAAAATGAAGTGAGAACCCATTTGTTTTTTTGATGTTGGAGATCTGGGGGGTCAGAATTCATGCCTTAGGTTGTCCCTATTTGTTAGTTGCAGAGCTATACAATACTTGCTGTGATGCTGGCAGTCTTCTTGCTGACTCACTGCATCATGCAGAGGTCCATTTCCTGCTCCTCAGGGTTTCTCTGTTGTCTGTTTTCTACAGTACTTGTTACAAATTAGATTCAAAATGTGTCATTCTTGGTATATGAAACATAGATGCTTAGGAATGTTGCAGTAGACCTTTGCATTCTTAAACTGCATGGAAACTGGCAATATGAGTTACTAAACTTGTTTGCAGTTTGTGTTGACAAAGCAATTGCATCTTTTAGGAAAACTCCTTATGTCTGATGACTTCATCATAATGGAGGCCCAGAAGGGAAAGGGTACTCGCTTCAGTTATCAGCCATTATTTGAAAGGAAATTGGTTTTGTTTTTCCCTGAACTTTTGTTCTGAGTATGTGTAGTAGTAGTATGCAGCACAACAGCTGACATTTCAAGCAGAATCCACAGTATGGAAAATCAACAAATGGTAAAACATCCCAATAGGAAAATACTGTGGTCAACTATGTACAGGAAACCTAATATAAGTCTTGCTTCTGATAATCCAGTAGCCCTGCCATGTTGCAATAACAACAGGGGAATGCTTGAACAGACTTGAATAAAGCTGTAAGATTAATATGTATGGATTATGACAGTCCAAAGCATGGTAATTAAAAATGGAGGCTGCTGGACAAAGAAGTAGGCAGTTTTTGCTTCAAAGAACTGTAGTGAAGGAGGTGGGAGTTGCAGAGTACTGCAGGGATGCTGACACAGATCCAGCTGAAGTATGATAAGAGATCATGAATGACTATCAATGCCTGTGGGAGAGCTAGTTACAGGCAGCTATGTTGCAGAAAGGGGCTAGTCAAAACCACTGGTTATTCTTGGAGTTCAGACACTTGTGCTTAGGCTATTGCATTGTACGTGTTAAATATTTTGGCAGTTTCCTTTTAAGACCCACAGCAAAGAGAAGCACTATGTGAGTATCAGTCCCCTCCTTGAATGAGGTTGTGCCTGTCTTGCCTAATTGCAGGTCCTAGATGATGAGGTAGCTCTGGCTGGACACTGGTTTTCTTTCCAGTGCAACAGACGTTGGCTTTGGTACTGCTTTTTCTATAAAGTAGAGTACAGTTTCTTCCCAGATGGATGTAGGAAGGATTCCAGTGAGGGAAGATCACAGAAGAAGCACAGTGCCCCTGAGGCTCACTTTTTTTTTCCCTGGTGCCCTCTGATGATCTTTCATGAAGAGGCAGGCTTAATTACAGCACTCCCTGCTGAAGTGTTCGAACAGACACCACATATCTGCTTTCTGCAGGGAGAACTGGATTGCTCTCTGTGGGGCAAGCAATGGTATAGGATCTGTTCAGAATGTGTGATAAATATAGGTCTATAAGCATATTTCCTGATTGAAAGGAAATACATTGGAGCCTTCATTAAAAACATACGTAGGCTTAAGCATCCATCTGCTTCTTCAGTTCAGTGTTTTGATTATGACGAAGAAGGATCCATCAAACTATGGGTCAAAACTTTAAGCTTTTCTGTAATTTTGAGTTTGTTTTTTTAGCTTCATGGTGGGTTCTCATTTCAACAGTTTACCTTGGGTTGAGGAACTGTGTCTGGTTGGAGGAGTTCAGGTGGAAAAAGGACGGAGTGGATGAGGGGAAAGAAGGGAAAGGGGGCAGGAAAACCCTTTGTTCTTCACTTTTTAAAGAAAAATTGCTTTTCCTTGGAAGCTCTCTGCACTATTCAGTCCTTACCACTCTACCAAAGCAGCAGTGGTCTTCTGAGTTGATCTCTACAGTGGCTTCTCTTGATTTTCACCAGGACTTGGTTATGGGTGAGGAAAGTCTGCTTCTTCAATCATTGCTCCTTCTGTATTAAGAAAGAAAATGTACCCTCTGTGCTCTGTCTGCCCAATTCCCAAGCTCCCGCCTCTCCCCTTGGCTGCATTAACTTAGTGGTTTTTTTCTCAGGCCTCGCACTAAATATGTACTTGGAGGGTGACCTTCGAAGGGTACCGCCCCATGAACTGCTGTAATTCAGGTCACTCTTCTCCAGGACTCATCTCTGTACCTTGTCTATTTTCTTATCTTCTTTCTTCAGGGTAAGCAGCGTTTCCTTCATCCTTCCTGATCTGTAGTACTGGGGGTTTTTTTGCCTTTTCAATTTGTTAGTGTTCTTCCCAGCTGTGAGCCTAACGCTGGGTAGAAGCTGGAGATCGCAGCAGCAGTTAGCACCTGTCTGTGTGATGTTGAACTGCTCTGTTCTTACCATGGCATTTGCAGAATTATCTCTCGCTAAGCTGTGGGAAATCGGGTAGACCTGTTTATTTAGTGGTCCAGGCCGAGCAGTGGTAAATGTGTAACTGCGGCAGCACTGGAGTTATAGGTGGGTAAATCTTGTTTACTCTCAGCTGCCTTTTGGTGAGAGATGCTTGCGCTTGGCAAGCGAGTAACAGAGACAGGGTGGACAAAGTACTGGCCTTTCATTTAAGCAGAAGTTGCCTCCCGCCTTTTTGGCTTTCTCCATATTTGTGTCTTCTAAAAAGCTACCTTTTCAGAATTGTATTAGAGAAATCTGTCTTCACAACAGCAGCTTATCCTGCTGTTTGTATTAGGTTCTTCCTCACGATGTTCTTACCAAGCTGCTTGTCCCTGTAGGAGAAGAAGGGTTGCTCTTTGGGGGTCCCTCACTATAGCTGGCTTTCTTCTCTGTTGTAAAGTACTGGTGCGTCCAGCCCAGTCAGTTCCGAGCTAATAGGGTTTTCCATATCTCCCCTCTGCTGTTTCAAAGTTAATTGGATGTTGCTTGCTTTTGTTTATGATGAACAAAGAGAGCTGCCAGAGACAGGCAGGTATTTTTCTCTCTGCCATTTTTAACCACTTAATGACTGTGTTTCTGCTAATGAAGGGACAGTTTGCCACAGGTGCATTTCTTCAGTGCACCACAAATCCATACAGGAAGCGTTTTATTCTAATATATTTCTGGTTTAATTACACTGTATTTAACCTTTTCTTCAATGAATATTGCTAGAAAATTTAATGTATTAACTGGCTAGTATACTCAACAGAGGTTTAATGAAATAAAATATTTAATACCTAAGTTATAGTAAAATTATGCATGTGTGTGAGCTTGTGTTTTGAGTCTGGGCACACACAGTAGCTATTTGTATTTGTTTAGAATGAGTGGATTGTGATTATTTGCAGTTTACAGCAGTTCAGGCTATTTTGAGTGAGTGACAGTTTTGGAGCATAGTTGTATCACATGAAATTTGCTTGTAAGGAGTTTAAAGTTAATAATCTGATTATTTTCTTGCTTTTAAGTCAGTATGGTTAGTAAAATGTGTGAGGTAGCAACCTTAAGTAGATTTTGCAGTTAAGGGTGAGGAGGTGGATACACTTGATTAGACTAAGCACATCATAGATGTGAATTTAAAGTGCTATTTACAGACTTGAGCTGGTATAGTTTTTAACAGCACAGCATATTAATGTACCTGATTTAATTTTCCTGAAAAAGCAACAAGTTATGTCACGGATTATTATTAGCAAACATGTTTTGTCTGGCATGCAGTGTAACTGTTTCACTTGGCAATCCCAGATATTGAAGATTAAGATGTCTTTTTCAACAACAGTCTCCTTTCCTTTTCTACCATGTATACTTTACACTATTGCAAATACCATTTTTATGATTGTAATGCTAATCTGGAAAACATTTGTTTAAAAAAATAGGCCTGGTTTGAAAACACTCTGAATCGTCTGATTATGATTCATAATCATACAGTAACATGGCTTGCTAAAAGAACTCTCATTCCATGGTTGATTTTTAAATGCTCATAAAACAAGACTGGGTCACCTGATCCTGCAAGCCCCTCTGTTACAGCTCCATTACAGTGGCTATTTGATCATGCAATGACATTGGCAGGAGCAGTGCTTGAGTGGACCTTTTGCAGTACTAAATGCTTGGATGGTTTTTGACCATTCACAGAGCTGCCTGCAGTCCCTTAATTAGAAACAGATGTCCTAAATGAAAAGCGTGATTAGAGCAATGTTAATCGTGCAACTGCTAATAGCAGATTTCTGTCTGTCTTTTGAAATTCAGTAGGATTTTTTGTTGTATGCATAAAGAAAGCAAATTTCTAAATTGTTGATACACAAATGATTACACATTATGATAAAATATGTTATTTTGCCTTGAAAGATGTCGGTAATTTCTGACAATTTTCCTGGAAAGTACTTAAGTAAAAGATTTTTAAGTATTTTGTTAAGAGTTTTTCCATGTGTATTTGTGTGTGTGTGTATATGTAGATATATATGTACACTCATCTGCACTTGCATATGATTGTAGGAAGATTCTAAAACCAGTGCAACTGTGCTTCTGAACTTCTATGTTATTTCAGTTCTGCTGAATTTTCTAAGTTTTTTTAAAAAGCTGCTTTTTAAAATATTTGCCTGACCTGCAGGAAAGAAGCCCTTTGGGAAATCAATGTAAAATTTTAATAGACTTTTCTACATTTGTATGTACAAGAATGGAAAAAAACTATCCCAGAAAATGCCTGCTTCTGCTAAATAACAGTTAATATAATTGCTTGAAATTTATTTTAATATTTTTTCATCTTTTTAATGTACTTCTTGTTGGTTGCTTTATTGGCATTAACTTAAAAGAACAACTTTATTTGTGAAAGTTTCTGGCATCTTAGAAAGCACCACAGAAACTTAAATTACAATCAGCATCTGGACAAACTGGTTTCAGCTGTAGTATATTTTGATTTCTGGAGGTTATGTCTTTTCCCTATTTTCTCTCCTTCCCCAGTACCTACCTCATGAATTTACAAATGTATCTTTGTTTTGCTATTCATCAGATAAACATTTTCATTATCTTCTCTGAAACTTCAGTTCTGCTGCCTTAGAAAGTCCTACTCTCTTTCAAAACTTCTGTCTACTACAGAGCTCTTAAATCACTTTTACTTTCTCATTTACTGGCTTTCTTTAATCCTTTGTTCACCCACATCACTCCAATGAAATTGTTCATCTTTAAGGCTTTAGTGGCTTCCTCGTGGTCAGAAACAGTATTACATACAGTTTTATATATAATAGTTACAACTATGTTACAATTTCAGTTTGTGTCAAGAGTATGTTTTTGAAGGGAATCTTTCCTTAAACCCTGCTTAGTGCATTTTGGTTCACTTCATGGAGCAGTCTAGGAACAATTCAAACAGGTAATGGGAGGTCAGATCACAGGCCCAGACTAGCACTAGCTGTTAAGGTTAAAAGTGCTGGAAATGTATAGTGCAGATGTCAGATCTTTAGTGCTGGCTCTTAGTCTACAGATGCACTGCTGCTGGGGCACACTACTTCATAATTCATATGCTGTCTCAGCTGCCTTGACCTCTGTTGCTTTCCTGGGCTTTGCTGCTCCCTCCCTCACTCCTTCAGTCTTACGTGTTTCTGTAGCTCAAATTTGGTTCACTCATAGCCTGAACCCAGGCTCATTCTATGTTCAGCCTCCACCCAGCTTTGCTTGCATCCAAGATGTCCAGCTGGCTGCTCTCTTATGGTCGGAAGCTCTGACAGAAACTGATCCTGTCTCCGCTTTGGCTTTCACAGCTGCTTGTGTTGTGTTAACTGCCAGGATACTTTCCTTGGGAAGTAAATAGCTGTTTATGGTCTCTCTCTCATTCTATGTAGAGACTGAATGCCATTCTTTCCTTTTGAAGCACTCCACATGATTGCACCTGTACAGTTATCCTCGTACTCACGTAATTTTTTGATGAGCCATTTTTCACTGACAGCACCATCTGACCATTTTATCAGCTGCTGTCTCTGCAACTGTTCACTTGTTGTATCTTCTGTGTAGCAGTGTCACAGCAGAAGCATGGCAGGATCTCTCTGTTTCAGAAAATTGTGAGAAATCGAACTCTTTAGAGCTTCCTTCTTCAGTGAGTATACGGTATATTGCTTCAGTTGTACAGGAAGTACTGCGTGTTTTTGCTTAGTACCTCATCCACGTTGAAGACGACCATCTTGCAGTGTGCTTTTTATACATACTAAATGATGGCAGACTTCACTGAATGTAATTTTGAAATTGGATCTGTGCTTTAAGAACTAACATGTATCAGTCTATTGTAATGTTATTTAGGCTTATTTTAAAACACTTAAAGATATGGAAAAAACTTGCCTCTGTTAGCTGTTACACTTGCAAACAAATGCTTCTACATTGCATCTTGTTTTCTTTAAGAAGCTGGTAAAAGCTCAGCTGAGATACGGGAGAAATCCTTGGCCTTCCTGAGCTAGATGTGCCTGCAGGATTAGCAAGTATTAGCTGCATTTCCGTTTGCCTGTTGTACAGTTAGTACTCTCTGTGTATTACCCAGCCTTACAGCACTGAATCCCAAGTTTTTTCCAGGTGATTCATTTCTGGCTACAAACTCTGTTTCTGCTGTTTAATTACCTTCTGTTTGTTAAGCCATTTCATCTCTCTGGTTTGCAAGCTTTTCTGAGGCAGAACTTTTTTTCTGATAAGCAAGAGGTGTTAGATTTATATTGTTGCTAACAATACGTGTTCACTGTGCTGCAAGATGTAAAGTATGACTGTATCAAAGCACACAACTTGAAATTTCTTGGAACTTAACCTTTATATACAGCTGGGGCAATGAATATGCCTGCAAAATAGAAAATGAACTCTGGCATCTGAGCAGCTATTCAGTGGTAGTTTGGGGGCTTTTTAAGTCCCTTTGCTATTCCAAGTGTATGCTTGCAAACATAAATGCAGAAGTTACACCCTTCCCCACTGAAAGCACGCACACACACAGCATGCAGTTTTCGTTACTTAACTAAACTACTTAAACAAGACAGAAGTTTTTTAATTTGGTTTTGCAAATTGCGCTGGAAGAATGCTCAGAAAATGTTTAACGCAGTAATTGAATCAGAGGAAAAGTGAAAGGGGCCACCTGTTGCCATGTATGTTTTAGCTGTCTGTTTAGGCTAAGTTTCGAGATAGGTTTGGTTTTGGTGTTTTTTTGTTCTTTTTTTTTTTTTTAGCAACATCTGTTCCACCTCCCATTCTCACCTCACAATAATACATGTGTATGCATGTGCATGTGTGTTTGTGGAGATAGGTTGTTGAAGGTATGTTAAGCCATTTGTTCAAGCTGATTTTGCAGCAGCATCAAAGAAATTTGAAAGGCGATGCCAGCTTTTAAAAGAAAAAATGTCAAAAGCCATAGAAAGCAAAAATGCCACACTTAGATTTTTTTGGGGAGCATTAACTCATTAGAATCCTTACTTTCAAAAAACCTCTATTGAAAATGGTCATTAATATCAGAGATGTAAACAATTTTACTGAACAATAATTAAAAAACTTTCTGTAGTGTGTTAAAGCTGTTGTTATTTTCTGGCCATGCTGGGGATGGTGTTTGATGATACTGGAAGACATGATTTGCATAAAAGAGGAGTTTTACAGTATTCTTTAAGGAGACCTTAGTGTTAGAGGCTATCCAAGGGAGCTGACATGCATGATGGAAGATCATATGGATATCTGTCATGTGTTTGTCCTTTGTGAATTATTTTCTGAGTGTTTTTGATAGTAGAAAGTTTGATACATAGTTCTTCAAGTATGTTACTTCATTCTGTTCTTAGGATTTTGCTTCTGAAGCTACAGATTTCTTTTTTATTGCTGTTCCTTTATGGCATCTGGATTTAGTTAGGGATACTGCTTCACCAGTGCAAAGGAGGAAGTACAGGATTTGGAATAATGCAGATGTACTGCTGCAGGAAGATCAAAACATACAAGAACTACTGTTTTAATCTTGTCTGCTGAGTGTACACCCTGTTTTGTAGACTGAATGATTCATAGCTTTGCTTGTATCTCTGTAGGGTTTTGTGTTGTGATTTCCATCTTAAAAGCTTAATTAAAAGAAAATAAATCTACAAACTGGTCCAGCAGAGTTGCACTAGAAACATGAAAGAAGCCAGACGGACAGAAGCTTTTGTGCTGTAGCCTATAGTTGAACAACAAGTCCACAAACCTATAACTTTTCTTTAAAAATATATATTTCTCTAGGTTGACCAGTATTTTATATTGTTTATGTTAGTTTTATTGTTGTACACTTTTCTTGTTGTACATCTATTCTTGATGCCACCCTTTCTCAACACTTTTGAGCTCTGTGATAATTAGTTATGCCTTCTGTAGTAAACAACCAACTTGAAATTATTAATATCAGTCTTAAAATAATATTTTTATTTCCTTTTCTTTTTCCACAAAAATAGATAATATACCTGAGACAATCCCCAGAAGATGTGTATAGGCTTATATTGGCAGGAGGTGTTTCGTGTCTTCCTTTCAGGTAAAAAACAAGTTGTTAGAACTTTCTGTACCTTGATATTTTGAAGAGGAATGTAGCATTTATCAGTACAAATTTGTTTGTTGGGGTTTTTTTTTGCTGAAGTTTTAATATGTGACACATTCACTGCCTGAGTTTTAAGTGCAGACTGCTGAACAGGGATGTTAGCAGCTGGTACTGAAGTGTACTGACAACAGAAGGTAAAAGGAGTCACTCTGCTTTGTATGTACTCTTGTTGGGCTTTTTGGTCTACACTGCTTCTCAGTCTGCTTGGCAGCCTGGTTTGGTGCCAGTAGAGGGTAGTTAAGCATATAAAAATATCTGTCCTTCATCACAAATGGCTTGTAATGCTTTTAGCACTTCATGTTTCCCGCTTCTCAAATGTATGCAGCAATCCACAAATACTGTTTTGCACATAAAGATTGCTAGCTAACCTCCTATGATTTGGCGTACCTTTTAAGTATTTATTTTTACCAGTGAGGAAATGTGTAAAACCATTGGTTCATGGTTGCTTGAGGGAATGTAATCCTAGCTGTTTCAGACCACAGACTTATCTTTGTGGTATATGCTGTGCTGCTTAGCAAATAAAGTCAATCCATCATGCAGAGGAACAACTTCTCAATTTCCTTCAAAGAGTTTCTAAAAGTTAGACTAAACTTAACATTCCATTGGCTGCCACAATATGCAGAAAAGAATGGCCAAAAAACTTATTAGAAGGCAAGTTTAGTGTTCAAATATATTGTTATGGGGTGTTTAATTCAGTCCTTGCTTGTGTTTTCTGCCTCTCTTGCCAAGAGACAGGCTTTTGATTATTTGAATTTCTATTACTTTCACTCTGCCACCACCTCAGTATAATGCTGTAGTAGCACCTCTCTGTGCTCGCATACTTCCATAATCCCATTTCTTACTTTTAAATTCCATTTTTATATTCCCAGAAGAATAGGGGAAGAATGTAAGAGTTTAGGAAGAATGTAAGGTTTGCTTGAAGTATCATTAAGTTCTATGTGAGTGATGGAGATAGTAGCTTTTCACTTAGGTCACATACTCTGCCCAGATTCCCAGACCATCACTTCAACAGCACTACCAAAAGAAATGCAAAGATGTGTATAGTAAGACTTACTGAAAGCTGACATCCGAAGACATGTCCAACCTCTAGGATAACAGATACAGTCTGCTGAAGTGTCTGCAAACTTCACCATTCTCTTGAGCTTACTAGTGCAACTAAACCTGGTGCAAACAGAGGAATTCAGATTATGTTAACGATCAACTTAAATACTGGTCTGAGCTCTCTTCCTGTAAGATCTTTTTCATCTCTGCAATAAACAGTACCTTCCTGTAGAATAATAAAAAGTCAGTCAGGTAGTTGCTACTTTGGGTCATTATCAGCATGAAAAATTTTGTTAGCAGGATGCAAACAATTTCTTTTTTCACTTAACCACAGAATCACAGTGAGGTTAGAAGGGACCTGTGGAGGTCATCTGGTCCAACCTCCCTGCTCAAGCAGGGCCACTTAGAGCTGGTTGCCCAGGACTGTGTCCAGGTGACTTTTGAATGTCTCCACAAATGGGGACTCCAGCGCCTCTCAGGGCAACCTATGCCAGTGCTCTGTCACACTCAGAGTGAAAAAAATGGTTCCCGGTGTTCAGAGGGGACCGTCTGTGTTTCAGTTTGTGCCCATTGTCCCTGGTCTTGTCACTGAACACCACTGAAGCCTGGTTCTGTTTTCTTTGCAACTTCTCTTTAGGTGTGTATATACATTGATAAGGTCCACCCGAGCCTTCTCTTCTCCAGGCTGAACAGTCCCAGCTCTCTCGGCCTTTCCTTCTGTATGAGATGCTCCAGTCCCTTCTTCATCTTTGTGGCCCTTTACTGCACTTTCTCCCATATGTCCCTGCACTGAGGAGCCCAGAACTGGGCACAGTACTGCAGCTGTGACATCACCAGTGCTGAGGAGAGGGAAAGGATTACCACCTGGACCTGCTGGCAATACTTTGTCTAATGCAGTCCAGAATAGTGTTCGCCTTCTTTGTCGCGGGGCACATTGCTGACTTATGTTCAACTTTGTGTCCACCAGGATCCCTAAGTCCTTTTCTGCAAAACTGTTCTGCAGCTGGGCAGCTCCTGGCCTACAGTGGTGCCTGGGGTTGTCCCTTCCCAGGTGCAGGACTACGCTTTCTCCTTGTTGAACTTCATGAGGTTCCTGTCAGCCCATTTCTCCAGCCTGTCAAGGTCCCTCTGGATGGCAGCGTGACTCTCTGGCATATCAGCCACTCCTCCCAGTGTTGTGTCATCAGCAAACTTGCTGAGGGAACTCTCTGCCTCTTCATCCAGATCATTAATGAGGTTATTAATCAGGATCAAATGCTAAGGAGGCCTTAGCTTTCTTCGTTGTGTCCCTACATCCTCTGACAGCAGTCTTGTGTTCCTCCCAGGTGGTCAGCCCCTTCTTCCATGTTCTAAGAATTCTGCTTGCTCTGCAGTGCTTATGGAATCTAATAATGGTCACATAATAAGACGATGGATCAGCAGAATTTAGAAAATTGTGGTTGAAAGAAAAGGTTTTAATGAAAACCAGTTTCTCCTCATGTTTAGGCATGAACTATTTTATGCATCTTAAGGAAAGTCTTCTAATATATCTACACGAATGTGTATCTTGACAGTTTTAGTAAGAAGATGCTGCTCACATAAACATAGAATGCATGTGCACAACATCTTTTTTTCTTTTAAACAGTTTGAAGGAAAAAATTGCAGTGTATTAAAGTTTAACTTTTTTAAAAGTATACTTCAGAAGAAAGTGTTCTAAGAGTGTATGTTAGAATATGAAACTAATTTAGGCATTAACTTACCACAAGGAGTTTGTGTTTAATCTTTGTTGACATGAACACTGAAACGCTAGTTTCATTGTTCATGTCAGAAACTGAATATGTCAGCTTTACTAAAACTGTAAGTGCAGTAATCTTACTCATGGATCATCTAGTAACATAACTTATTTTATGGTTTTGCATTATTGTAAGATGCAGGGTGGGGGAAATTAACTAGTAATTTGTCATAATTATCCCACTAGCACAGTAACTATCTTGAAGCAGTTTTTAAAGTTGTTTTAGATAAATATCTTCAATTATTTTCACTTGGATTAAAATGGGATAATTTTACCATTTTGGCCATGATATTTTTTAGGGATGCTTCCTTTGGTACTTGCCGTTTTCATCTGACACTGCTGGACTGTTTTCATGCAATAAACAAGGTCAGTAAAGCAGTATTTTTCATATTGCAAAAGGTCAGCTAAATATTGCTTAGCAGAAAAAGAAAGCTTAGTCAGATAGGATCCAATTAGAGCTGTTCAGTAGCAGATTTTCTGATTGTTTTCTAGCTTATTGTCTTATGTTGCCTACAATGTATTATGCATTGTAACAACACTTTTAGATACAGCACCCATAGAAGTAGACCAGTACATTATATAATCAACTAGTGAAGATTTTAAAGAGGGAATTTTGAGTTTTATTTATGTGGTCTTTCAGGACAGTAATTCACACCTCTAATCCCTAAGGGCTGTGTGATAGGTTTATTGTGTGCCTCCCCTGGTGTCACATTTTAGGCTGAGTATAGCCTTTGAAAGTGGTTTTGAATTGGTTAGTGATACTTAGGCATTTGCAGCGTGTGCTAATGACTTCAAGCTTTTCTTTAGCAATACAAATAGAACAAATGTTAGGGGGCAGGTGGTTTTTGGTTTGGGTTTTTTTTTTTACTACAAATTACCAGTCTAGTGTTTTATACCAATGCAGTGGTGAAGTAAGGTGGCATTGAAGGACAGGGAAATTTATATGCATTCTTTTTAGTCTGAGGAATGAAATGGGGAATTCTGCAGCTCTCCACCCTACTGCTGTCTTTTGTATTATGGATATCTCTGCTAAGTACTAGTGTTTTTACTGATTAAGCCAGCTTCTTGCAGATTTGTGATTTTCAGCTTTTTTGGATGTTTTGACATTGGCTGCTTGTACACGAAGAGTGGTGAATTGCTATTTTCTTAGTACTGGGGAATGGCAAGGAAAACTACAGAAGATTATGCAGTGAAAGCAGAGATCAGAATTTAGTATTGTAAACAGGAGATACAGGACTATCTGTTTCTTGACTTAATAAGTGGGTAAACTGCCAGTTTTTATTTTTGTTTTAATACAGTATTAAATATGATCGTTGTGGATAATTACAGGACATCAGGGACCACACAAGTCTGCATAGGATCATGTGTCTGCAAACAGTTTAAAATCAGTGAAGATGTTAGCATCATAATGAAAGTGAATAGCATTCATGCACAAAAATATTTGCAGTCCTTGAGTGGAGACTTTAGAATGTTTTCCTAATTTCCATAGATAATTTTTGCCAGTTATTCTTCTCTTTTTTATTTTGTACACCTAGCAGTAATATAAAGACTGAACACTTCTGCAGTCTGGTA
>NW_010192287.1:15110-15524 GCF_000695765.1 Mesitornis unicolor
TCATTCATATTAAAATTTACAAATCTGTTTTGAACCAAGACTGAGCTGATACATATTTTTTCCAATATATGAAGAAATCTTTCTGAAAGAGTAGAACAGGTATTAACAGGCTTTCAGGAACCTAAAAGTGTGATAAACTGTTCTTATTGAAAAACTGTTGTCTTCGTTAAAAGCTGCATTCTGATTTTTAGGCTTTGCAGTTTGGTTTCCTGGATTTCAATACGTTTGATGTAAATGAATATGAGCATTATGAAGTAAGTGTTCAGTATCAGTCTACTGATTTGTTTGCTATCTACCAATTATTGATAATGTGCCTTTTTTTTAGTATTAGGTTCCATTTCTGTTTTGTCTTTTTAAACTTTGATTGTTAGATAAAGGTGTGCAGTCAGAAAGAATATTAAAATTCAGATTTAA
>NW_010192287.1:15548-19450 GCF_000695765.1 Mesitornis unicolor
GAAAGCAGAAACCAAAATAGAAAGAAATACTTTTTTTCCATTATTATTATTAAAGCCCTGGAAGATGATCAGGAAGTGGGGAATTTGGCCACTTTTTAGAGATCATGCATATTCTTGAGCAGTTTTGATGAGAAACTCGAGAGTATACAAGTCCAAGTTCTGACTGAATTCTGGAGAGCAATTAAAGTATGTATCTGTGAACGCATGGCTAAGGTATAATAACACTCTGGGGTGAAGAAGGAAACAGGGCTGGGAAACCCCAAGCCTAGAAAATTCATTGTAGGGCATGGGTAACAAATGTGACAATGAAGAACTGCAACTCTTGACTATATACAGTCTCAGAAATGCAAAGCTGCCAGTTATCTGTAAAGAGAAAATTAAGTGTTCTTAGAATCTAAAAAATCAAGGTTTAAATTGTGAACAGCGATAAGGCCAAGGTCATAATTTAGAAACATAAAAAAAATTGGAAGTTGCTTTTCATCTGAAGGACATGAGTTGTGTTGTTCTAAAATTCCAGTTTAGAAAGAGGAGAACACAGGCAAGAAAAGTGAGGTTCAGAGCATCTGGCATCCTCCCAGTGGAACAGAAAGCAGGCAACTAACATAACGTCCTTTGGCAAAAAAGTTTACGTCACTTCTATCTAGCATGTATTTTGAAACAATAAGGAAAAGCCTGAAAATACAGGGTTAATGATAAACCAAGCATTTTCTCTTGACAGAGAGCAGAAAATGGAGATTTTAACTGGATAATACCAAACAAATTCATTGCCTTCAGTGGACCTCATTCAAGAAGTAAAATTGAAACTGGTATGCTTAAAAAAGGAGGTGGGGGACACAAGCCCACTGCTTTCTTAGTCAATTGTTATCAGTAAGAACAAGCTTTAAAAATTGTTCCTCAAACAGTGTGTTTTTTCCTTGGCTCTTTTTCTTTTATAAGAACCCTGGCAGTAAAATTTTAATGCTTGGTCTAATTGTATCTGACCTAGGTGATTATGTTAAAATTCCATTTTCAGTTAGTCTATTTTTTTATGTTGAACATCAGATCTATTTTGAAAGTGTTTTAATCTCTTGTGTTTGAGTCTTTGTTTATTTCTGCAGTTTGAGCCTTCCTCTCTTCTTTTTTTTTTCCCCCTTCTTTTTTCAAATAGGCTATCCTCACCATGCTCCAGAGGCTTATTTCCCATACTTCAGGAGACATAAGGTCACCACTATAATACGCCTCAACAGAAAAGTGTATGATGCCAAACGATTTACAGATGCTGGATTTGAGCATTTTGACCTCTTCTTTGCTGATGGAAGCACACCTAGTGATACTATAGTTAAAAAATTTCTGAATATTTGTGAAAATGCTGAAGGTGTTATAGCCGTTCATTGCAAAGGTATAGTGTAAAAACAATTTATATTAGAAGTGATGTTTGTAGTTAAAGTTCCTGAGGTATTTTGCACTATAATTCCATTCTATCTAGTTATTTATCTCTCTGGCAAACTGTAACTTTTCTATACAAACTATTTCTATGTTCTGCACTTCGTCTTTTAATTTTTTTTAAGTTCCAGAAAAATCTTCCCAGCTGTTTCCAAGAATGAGGCTGGGGAAAGTGAGCTTGCTAATATTAACAGCTCTTTCTGCTGTACAGTCTTAGCATTTTCAAAAGATGCTTTTGAGCCGGAATTTGAAATCCCGGCAAGGTTTATAGGTCTTTCTGAAAATGCATGGTTAAATATACTGAGTCACAAACTTTTGAAATAATCAGTGCAGCTTTTTGAGGAGATTCCTCATAAAGTATGAGTGTTCTTCCAGAACCACAGAAATCTTTATCCCTCAGAAACCTTTTATACTATCTACATTGGACATGTTCTGAGTATCTGTTCCTCCAGAATTAGGCTGTCTAGGAGAAGATACTCAGAGCACGCCCAATGCAGTTAGTATACAGTTTTCTGTGGTTATAGTGGAACTATGTTTCCCTTCCTGCACCATCTTTAATACTCTATCAGATATTTGTTTTCCTTACTGGCATACCTGATGATGGTGTGATTGAAGGACACAGGCCTTTTCTTAACCCATTTGCCTGAGACCTGCAAAGGCTACTTCTTTGTTACTGGGTCTGCCATCCATTTGCTGTGAGTTTAACAAGGTTATACTGTGATGTGGAAGAACGGGTGAAAACAGCATCTTGACTGTTGTATAGCAAGTGCATACTCGTCCTCTCCACTCAGGTGATATATTCAGGCATATCGCTTACTTGATTACACCTGGATATTGAGTATCAGTGGTACAAGTGCTTCGTTTTCATTCCAATGAAGATGTTCTTTGATATTTATCATACTAGTGATGTCTAGACTATGTCGTGGTCCTCAGTCTGCTCTTACTGTTCAGAAAGAGTGCTGTAGCCTGTTACTACAGCTGGGCAAGGCATGGGGAGTGCTGTGTGTTTGTCTTGGCTGTTGGGCTCCACTGAAGATTTAATGCTGGTATTGATCAGTTGATCATTAAATGAGAGAAGGTGAACTGTTTTGAGGGCCATTGCAAGGAATTCTGAAGTACTTTTTACCTGTGTCAGCTAGTACCTGGACCTGCTTATTGCAAAATTTGTCTTTTCATTGGGAACTAAAGAGATTAGTTAGAGGAGTGATAGCAAGAGCAGCTGGTTTCAGTGCAGTGTATGATCAATTTGGTGATCAAGAAGGTGCTTTGAGGATTTTGGAAAAAAGACAGATGTACTATCCCATGCATAAAAACATTCTCATACCTGTATACATATTCATAGATACATAGGTAAATAAAGATATATAGGCTTACAGATATTTGTAAAGTCCCTGGCTTTTGAAGGTTACCTCATTTAAAAAACATGTGAACAATGTGTTAGTAACCTTATATATAGAAAAAAAATTAAAAAGGTAAGTTACACTTTTAAAGTTTGACCAGTAATTAGTTCATTTAATAAACTAGGCAAGTAACTGTTTGTCCAGGTAACAATGTCTGTAACTACAGCAGATTTTAGATGAAGATGGGTATGTAAAAGAAGTAATTCTTTTATCTTTCACAGCTGGTCTTGGACGAACTGGCACACTTATTGCCTGTTATATTATGAAGCATTATCAGATGACAGCTGCTGAAACTATTGCCTGGATTAGAATAAATAGACCTGGTTCAGTGATTGGGCCACAGCAGTGCTTCCTGATGGAGTAAGTGGATTGACTATAAATTATTTCAAAAATAGATCTAGATGTCTTCTTCTTTTATTGTACACTTTGGTATTAATTTGTTGTTTTGGGCTTTTTTTTATCCATGTTATGATAGCAAACAGGCAGAACTTTGGAGAGAAGGAGATATTTTCCGTGCAAAGTTGAGAGGAAACCATAAAATTGCTGTAACAGGCATTCTGTCAGGAGTAGATGATATTTCAATTAATGACACAAGAAACAGGAGAACCATCCGAAAAGACATTGAACTGGTAACCATCCAAATATTGTGCTCTTGAAAAAGTTGCAGCCGCTCTTTTCAGTTTTTAAGTAATTGCAACTTCTATAATACCTTTTGATGCTGCCTTTTTAAAAACTGTTCTGTTCTGCTGTTCTAAAAAGGCAAGTGAAGGAGGGAATTGCTGTACTTGAGTGAAGATTGTACTTTATCTAAGCAAAGATTTGATAGTATGTTTGCACTATTTTAAAAGTAGGCAGCATTCTGATGCATGTACTTCACAACACCACTTAATGGTTTACAGCTTTAAAAGCAGCAAACAGGAGACTGGAAAGAACAGAACTATATTTATGCAAGGGAATTTCCTTAGATTTTATGCTAGCAAACTTTCTTCTTAGGATAATTTTGACTTTAAGATTTAAGATTAGGTCAATTCTTAAATGTCTGAGTGTCTATATTTTAATCTTGGTTTACCCATTTCCCCC
>NW_010192287.1:19481-21672 GCF_000695765.1 Mesitornis unicolor
CCCCCAATGCTTATCTAGTACAGTGATGAAGATGAAACAAACTGTGTAACACAAGGTGATAAGCTTCGTGCTCTGAAAAGTAGAAGGCTGGCAAAAGCACCAACTGCATCTCCGCTAACGTAAGTCAGTTTCTGAATGTATGTATAAGTGCCAGAAATGCTTTTATCCTCTTCTTTATGCATAATTCCCTTTTCCACCTGAAGTTTGTTGCCGAGGCTGCTTTTACTCATTTAAAACAAGCATGAGATTCACTGTTTCTCTGAAGGCCTGGCGAGCACTAAGGAGGCAGGAGAACTTGGTTAAAGAAGTGCATCACTTCTAGTTTAATCACAAGCATATTCTCATCTTTCCTGCGGTAGTGTAAAAATGGAAGAATACGACTGTGTGATGGTGTTTGACTGGCTGAAATAACATATGCACTGGTTTTTGAAGTAAAGTCAGCTACATAAGAAGAAGAGTTGAAAGAAGAATCTTTAGCTTCCTTTCCTTTTCCTTGAAGAGGAACTTTCCCTAAATCCTGTGGGCTTTGGGATGATGGCTGGTAGATCTGAAGGCAGAGAGTAGCAGTATTTCAGTAAATAAATTCAAAAGGAGTGCATTTCTGTCAGGGAACTTGATATGCTGGTCTCTTTATTTTAGACAAGTACTGAAACACCACCTGTAAAAGAATGTTTTTAGTCACCTTTGCATCTGTTGTAGCTTGTAGCAACTGTAGGTAGAAAAACTTTCTGTCTGCCCTTAAACTACGAGAGAGCGCAAGACTTGCAAGACTTGCCTGAATCTCAGTGACTTCTAGGAGAGGAATGGCGACCCCTGGCTGTCAAGTTTTGGCAAATAAAACAGCACCAGTCACAGGCTAAAGGCAACTTTGTTTTTATTTCGCTGTCTTTCTGTAGGGGATGATGCTGCTAGCTGCTGGCTTTTTTTTTTCCGCTTCTTTTTTAAGACTAAACAGTATCAACATAGTTCTAGAAAAAGTGGAAGCTGTGGTAGCAATAATGTGCTGAAGGTAAAGGAATATGTCTTTGGAAACCCTCACACATTACTGTGTATGAATTCTGCTTTTCTTTTAAAAGATTCTCTTTTATCATGCTCATCATTTACACAGACAATTGTGTAAGAACCAGCAGATTCAGAACAAAGCCTGTACCTAACTGGCATTAAAAAAATAATTAAAAAACTAATTAAAAAATACTTCAGTTGCCTCAAATAGCACAGTAAAAAACAGCTACCTTACTCATTAGTTTCTAAGGCACATAGTGCCTTACTTTCTACTTCATAATATTTTTTCTTAAAAGGTACTTTAAGCCATGTAATAAAGGTTGTGAGAGATCTCATTTATTATATGTTCCACAGAATGAGTGTAGACTGTATGATAATCTGTTCAGAGCCATTGTCTTAGTATACAGAAAGCCTATCAACTATTAAAATATTACTCCATTCATGAAGTATTCTGCAGTATGACTGCTCTAATTAAAACTGGTTACCTTGTACTTCTGTAGAATTAAAATAATTGATCTAGACCGTATAGTTTTTTATAGTGTGCATTGTGGCATGGGGAGTTGGAATTTCCCTCCTTCTGTTCCTCCAGGATATTTGTATGGTTTGCAGCTTGTACTAAAAAAATCTGGTGAAAAATGAATGTTTAACTTCTGACATTCTTTGTGTTACTATTATTAAACCAAAATATAGCTAGGAATATTTAGCTGCCCTACATGAGTCAGAAGTTTTCCCTACTAGAAGAGGAGTCAGTCTTTTCACCTTTTCATTCAGATTATTTTGTTATATATTTACATTTAACTATATTTTGATAAAAATAATTACTCTTGCAGTGAAGTTGATTAATTTTATCTAGGCAAACAAAAAGAAGCTTCTAAATCCTTTATGTAGCTTGCTTTCACAGAAAAAAAAAAAAAAAAGCTTCTAAAACCTTTATGTAGCTTGCTTTCACAAGAAAAAAAAAAAAAAAGAAAATAAGAGCACCAGAAGCTGGGACAGTTGCAGTCATGGAGAGCTTGAGGCATTGCTTATGCTTTAGGTTGCAAGGGATTTGTGTATGTTTATTATTTGTGTATGTTTTGTTAATGTTTATTGAAGTTGGTTGTATAAATTCTATATACTTCAATAAGTGGATGCTTTGTATATGTTCTGATTAGCAATATTGTCGTGGTTTAGGCCTAGTGCATAACTG
>NW_010192288.1:0-1127 GCF_000695765.1 Mesitornis unicolor
CACAGCCCCCTCCCCGCAGAGCATTTCGGGCTCGGACTGGCTGAACACGGTGGCCGCGGGGGACATCACGGGGGAGCTGGTGGCCGCGGTGCTGCCCGACCTGGCCTTGAACCCCCTGCACGTCAAGCGCGCGTCCGACCGCCGCTTCGTAAGAGCGCCGCAGCACGCGTGTGTCACGTGTGTCGTGTGTCACGCGTGTCGTGTGTCACGTGTGTCGTGTGTCACGTGTGCCGTGTGTGTTGTGTGCCGTGTGTCACGTGTGTCGTGTCGTGTGTTGTGTGTGCCATGTGTCGTGTGTTATGTGTGTCATATGTGTTGTGTGTCGTGTGTCACGTGTGTCACGTGTGTCGTGTGTCAGGTGTGTCGTGTGTCATATGTATCATGTCTTGTGTGCCATGTGTGCCATGTGTGTTGTGTGTCGTGTGCCGTGTGTGTCATGTGTGTCATGTGTGTCATGTGTGCCATGTGTCATGTGTGCCATGTGTCATGTGTGCCGTGTGTCACGTGTGTCATGTGTGCCGTGTGTCATGTCTGTCGTGTGCCGTGTGTCGTGTCGTGTGTCATGTGTGCCACATGTGTCATGTGTGCCGTGTGTCATACGTGTGCCGTGCATGTTTCACATGCGCTCTCATGTACACGTGTGCCATGCGTGTGCACGCGTGCGTCGCGTGTATTGCGTCACGTGTGCATGTGTGCGCATGCCCGCGTCCCGTGTGCGTGCGTGCGTCACGTGCCGTGCGTGTCACGTGTGCACGCGTGTGACGTGTCGCATGCGCATGTGTGTCACGTGTGTCACGTGTGGTGTATCGTGTGTGTCACGTGTGTCACGTGCATTACATGTATCACGTGTACATGCGTGTATCACGTGTCACGCATATCGTGTCACGCGTATCGTGTGTCACGTGTACCGCGTGTGTCACGTATTGCGTGTCACGTGTACATGCGTCGCACGTGTCACATGCATCATGTACATGTGTGTCACGTGTGCGTATGTCACGTGTACACGCGTGTTTGACGTGTGCGTGTCACGTGTTTGTCGCACGTGTCACGTGTCCGTTCGTGTCCGTGTCTCCCACGCGTACACCCGCGTGTCACACGCGTGTGTCTCGCGTCCCGTGCCTCCCACC
>NW_010192289.1:0-984 GCF_000695765.1 Mesitornis unicolor
GAGTTTGGGGTCCTGGGAGGGGGAATTTGGGGACATTTGGGGTCAATTTGGGGAGATTTTGGGCAATTTTGGGGCATTTTGGGGTAATTTTGAGAAATTTTGGGGTGATTTGGGGTGATTTTGGGGTCCCTGGGTTGGATTTGGGGTCAATCTTGGGGCATTTTGGGGGGATTTGGGCCAATTTGGGGCCATTTTGGGGTGATTTGGGGTCCCCGGTCGTGATTTTGGGGGGATTTGGGATCAATTTTGGGTGATTTTGGGGTCCCTGGGTTGGATTTGGGGTCAATCTTGGGGCATTTTGGGGGGATTTGGGCCAATTTGGGGCCATTTTGGGGTGATTTGGGGTCCCCGGTCGTGATTTTGGGGGGATTTGGGATCAATTTTGGGTGATTTTGGGGTCCCTGGGTTGGATTTGGGGTCAATTCTAAGGCATTTTGGGGGAATTTGGGGTCGATTTGGGGCCATTTTGGGGTATTTGGGGTCCCTGATGGTGATTTTGGGGAGATTTGGGGTCAATTTTGGGTGGTTTTGGGCAATTTGGGGCAATTTTGGGGCAATTTGAGGTGAATTTGGGCTCTTGGAGGTGATTTTGGGGCATTTTGGGGGGATTTTGGGGTCTCTGGGTTGGATTGGGGGGCATTTGGGGTCAATTTTGGGTAATTTTGGGTCAGTTTTGGGTGTTTAGAGGGGATTTTTGGGGCAATTTTAGGTGGTTTGGGGTAATTTGGGGGCATTTTGGGGTGTTTTTGGGGGGGTTGGATTTGGGGTCCCCAATCGTGATTTTGGGTCAATTTTGGGTGGTTTTGGGCAATTTGGGGCAATTTTGGGGCAATTTTGGGGCAATTTGAGGTGAATTTGGGCTCTTAGAGGCAATTTTGGGGTGATTTTGGGGTCCCTGGGTTGGTTTTGGGATCAATTTTGGGGTCATTTTGGGGTGATTTGGGGTCCCTGATCGTGATTTTGGGGGGATTTGGGGTCAATTTT
>NW_010192289.1:1061-1307 GCF_000695765.1 Mesitornis unicolor
TGGGTTGGATGTGGGGTCAATTTTGGGGCATTTTGGGGGGATTTGGGGCAATTTGGGGCCATTTTGGGGTATTTTGGGGTCCCCGGTCGTGATTTTGGGGTCATTTGGGGTGATTTGTGGTGACTTTGGGTGTTTTTTGGCCGCAGAGGAGGCGTTCGAGGCCCTGCGCATCGACCCCTTCTCCAGCCCCCCCGAGCTCCCGGATGTGATGAAGCCCCAGGACTCGGCGGGGGGGGCCCAGGAGCC
>NW_010192290.1:0-1290 GCF_000695765.1 Mesitornis unicolor
AATGGAAAATTTTGGGGAAAATGGAAAATTTGGAGGGGAAATGAAGAATTTTGGGAAAAGGAGGAATTTTTACGGGAAAAATGAGGCCTTGGGGGCAAAAAGGGAGAATTTGGTGAAGGAAAAGGAGAGATTTTAGGAAAACGAGAAATTTTTGAGGGAAATAAAATGGGGACTTTGAGGAATAAAAATTTGGGAAAAAATAAAGAGGTTTTTTTGGGGGAAAATGAGGATTTGGGGAAGAAAAATCAGAGTTTGAGGTAAACCAGAGGTGCTTTATAATAAAAATGGGGATTTGGGGGGGGGGAACTGAGAATTTTGGAGGAAAAGTGGGAATTTTTGGGGAAAATTGAGAAATTTGGGGGAAAATTGAGAATTGTGGAGGAAAAAGGGGAATTTTTAGAGGAAAAATGGGAATTTTGGGGGAAAATTGAGGATTTTGGGGGGAAATGAGAATTTGGGGGGGAAATTGAGAAATTTTTGAGGTAAATTGAGAATTTTTGGGGAAAATTGAGAATTCTGGAGGAAAACCAGGAATTTTTGGAGGGAAAATGGGAATTTTAGAGGAAAAATGGGAATTTTGGAGGAAAATTGAGAATTTTGGGGGAAAATTGAGGATTTTGGGGTGGAAATGAGAATTTGGGGGGGAAATTGAGACATTTTTGGGGTAAATTGAGACTTTTTGGGGAAAAATGGGAATTTTGGAGGAAAATTGAGAATTCTGAAGGATAACCAGGAATTTTTTGAGGAAAAACGGTGATTTTGGAGGAAAAATGGGAATTCTGGAGGAAAAATGAGAATTTTGGAGGAAAAATGGGAATTTTGGAGGAAAATTGAGGAATTTGGGGGAAAATTGAGGATTTTGGAGGAAAAATGAGAATTTGGGAGGTGTAATTAAAAAATTTTTGAGGTAAATTGAGAATTTTGGGGGAAAGTTGAGAATTTTGGGGAAAAACCAGGAATTTTTGGAGGAAAAATGGGAATTTGAGAGGAAAAATGGGAATTTGGGAGGAAAATTGAGCATTTTGGATGAAAACCAGGAATTTTTGGAGGGAAACTGAGGATTTGGGGGGAAAAATGAGAATTTTTTGGGAAAAATGAGAACTTTGCAGGAGAACTGAGAATTTTGGAGGACAATCGAGGATTTGGGGCTGAGCCGCCGCCATCTTGGCGCCCAAACCCCCAATTTTGCTCCAAAAATCACCGTTTTTTGGGGGCAAGTCGCCATTTTTCGGGGTGCAGGGGGTGCAGGGGGGTCCTCCCCTCCCCCTCCCCCCAAACCCTGACCCCTCC
>NW_010192291.1:0-2389 GCF_000695765.1 Mesitornis unicolor
GGGTGCGAAGATCCCCTCAGTCTGAGGGGTCCCAGTGGGGCTTGTCCCGGCCCCTTTGTGCGGCCTGGCCGTGCCCGCGATCCCCCCTGGGGAGAGCTGTCGGGCGCTGCCGCCGGTTGGTTATCCCAGGGAAGCAGGTAGCTCCCGGGAAAAAGTGTCACAGGTGTTTTATTTGTTGTGTTTTCCCTCGCAGCCATGGAGTGCAGAGACAAAGCGGCCGTTCCTCCGAGGAAGCTCGTACAAGGTAAGGCTGCAGAGGGAGTGGATGTCACCTAGTGCAGCTTTAGTGCGCTAAGAAGGTGTCAGACCTGGTTTTGTGAAATATATTGGTTTTGTGGTAATAAGCTGCCTCCAGCTGGCTAATCTGTTTCAATTCTTGTGCTTAAGAACTAATAAAATAAATCGATATTTGATTCCTCCCTCCCTAGTGATTTATATGGCGTGAGTAAAATAATAAAATGTTGTTGTTTCAGCTCGGTTGCCGTTCAAACGCTTGAATCCTGTCCCAAAGGAAAAATGCGATGCAGATTCAGAAGTCAAAAAAGTAAAGAGCTCACAAAGTGGTTTTGGCCCAAGTAAAGATTCCTCCCTCGACACATCGTGTGTGTCCCTGGACAATGTGGAGAATGACTGCCAGCTGGATTCAGATGTGAACTTTGCTCCAAAACTTGTTAACAGAAAGGGTCCGTTAGACCATTTTATAGAGAGAAGCACAAAAGATAACGCAAATGAAACTGTAATTGTTATTGACATGACAGAGGACTCTAGCTATAGACTAAGTGATGATGTAGACCATGTTAATTTTGATTCAAACACATCTTCATCTATAGCTGTAACTAATGGCACATTAGGAAAAGAGATAAACCAGTTGAGTTGCCTGAATTCCACCCAGAGTAGCCAAGTGGACGATTCCATGGAGACCGATGCGCCGTGTGAAACTGTAGTGAATAAAGTTGAAGATTTGGTAGCTGGAACCCAATCATGTACTGGGTTAACAGCGTGTAACTACGTGGAAAGCACAAAGGTAAACCAGAGCGAACTGAAGAATGTCATCTTTGAGGGGAAGATGCCTGTAGTGCTCCTGGAGGATATTATGACTGCAAAATCACCTCAAGTTGTTTCTCTGGATGGAAGCCTCACATCGGAAAATGAGACCATGGAGTCGTCTCACGAAGGAGACTCTGGACTTACCAACTCCTCGCTGAGCTCTCGCTCTGTAAGCTCGCCCGAGGCACAGCCCACTGCAGAAACAAAGAGGAGTCCTAGTCCTTTAGCTGCCTCGACGCCCTTTAGGAAGGTCGGTCTCATTTCTTGGGTTTTCTTAAAAGCTGGTGCATTGCAAATGGTTGTGTGGTTTCCTGTGCTTTTAGGAGAAAGGATGAAAAGGATATTCAAGAAGATAAGTGTGTGAACGGTGATGTTGATTTATTAATGACATGACTGAATTATTGCCCTTTAAAATCTTCCTTTAAATCCTATAGCTAAGGGACTTACAACTTGCCTGGTTTGGAGCTGCTGGTGCATTTGCACCATGTAAGTGTAACATTAAACTCTGTTACAGATTTTCTATGAGCTCTGCATGCCCTAACACTTAGCATTTTGGTAATTGGGACAGCGTCAAAAAGTAGTTTTGTCTATTAGGTGATGTTTTACAACCTCTATTCTATCCTTGACGAAGGTGCTGTAATGACTGAGAGGACATTTCCACAGTACCTGTCAGTGAGGTAGAAAATGCTTTGAGTTGAAACTACAGCACATCAGTGGAACTGCAGATCTGTGTGTGAGGTTGGAGGACGAGTCAGGCGAGCCTCTGTCTCTCTGAAGCAGGTGTACGGAGCTCTCGGCCATCTTGTTAGGGGTGTGCTGTCGAGCTGCTTTGGGGAAAAGTCACTGCATGTACAGTGCTTCTGGGGACATGTGGTGCTGCTGGGCAGTGAAGGCTGGAGCGCAGGAAGGGACATCTCAGAACTAGGAGGTCGCATGTGATCTTGGTTGCAGTTTGGTATCTCTGCCTCAGCATAAGACCCCCAAAACGTTGATTTTTGGGGCTGTATTGGAGGGGAAGCTTCTACAGACAACAGTATTTGTGCAGGTGGCATGCAGTGAAGAGGCATTTTGGAGAATAGATCGGTGGGGCTGTGAAGTGAGGGTTTATCTTGGGGGGCACAGACAGCCACAATGAAGCAGAGCAGTCCTGGTGAGCGTGCTTGGGTGCTGTAGCTAAGCCTGGCCTGGACTGTCTGACCAGTGCATTTATTTTGCTCCACTCCTTATTAGAGAGGAAAATGAGGAAGGTATTGAGAGGTGGGTCTATGTTGTGCTGCCAGGGGTGGAGGACTGAGTACGTGGCACAGGTAAATGAGGGTGAAGCAGTTGAGAATCTTCCTGC
>NW_010192291.1:2420-20219 GCF_000695765.1 Mesitornis unicolor
GTATCTTGAGCCTTTAAAGGAAGATTTTAATCATCTATCCCTTCTAGATTTAAAGAGAGACTCCCGCAGGTAAGGAAAACCCTTGCTGGCCTGGAGGAGGCACGGATGAGTTACCTGGGGCTTGGCGCTCACCATGTCACAGGTCTTATCGGTCTTACCAAGAAAACCAGTCAGTTCTTATACTGTTAAAACTCACAATCTCTCCTCTCTAAAATAAATACATAAACTCAAGCAGGCATGAAGCATTTCCAGTGTCGAAGAGCAAACAAAAAGAGCACTTGACACCTGATGTAATGCGATAATGCGAGCGAGGTATTGGCTTCCCGTGGCGTGAGGTGAGGTAGGAACAGCTCAGGTAATGAGAACTCTGCACCTCGACCTGTGCGGCTTCTGTCCTGACATATTTGTTTTCCTAGGTGCAAACAGCTCTGATAAACTAAAGCTCATGGTTGAAAAAACCCTCTTCTTTTGTGTCAGATAAATACAGAATCTCCTGATGCGGCTTAGCTTTGTGTAAACTTAAATATCTGTGGGGACAGAAAATAAAGCAGTTGGTCTGTGTTAGTGTATTTCACAGGGTGCCTTATACTGAGAGGGGAATAGAAGAAACCAAGCCATAGTGTGCTGCAATATTGACAAGTTAAGCCTTTGACCAGTCTATGAACAATGCTTTTAAGCATAGAATACCTTTTTTCCTTCTTATAAATAACAGTTTTAAGAGAAATGGGAAGTGTGACCTGTTGGGAACTTAGGGTTGGTGCACTGGTGAAAGAGCAAGAGGGCTATGATCACAAGAAAAAACAGTGGTAAAAGATGGATAATAGTCCTTGTATTCAGGAAGTTATATCTAAATATCATAGAGTAAATGGTAGAATGAAGGAAAAAAAACCCCAGCAAACGAAGTTTAACTCAAAGGAAGTGACTTTGCTATAATTAAATGTCCTCTGTGGTGCTCTCGTGATTTGGAGCAGCTCTGGCTTCTGTTTGTTTTTCTGCACATGATGTACCCTTGCAAATGATACTTTAGAGCTGATAGACCAGAGGGGTTTGTTTATGCAAAACTTCGTAAGGCGAGGACTTAATGTAAACTGAAGCATTTAGATGTATTCGGGCTCAAATGTAAATCGGTGATATTAGATATGCTTGAACTGTATTCTTATATCCTATACTGAAGGAATACTTAAGTTGCTGAATGTACTAATCCACAGGAACAATGTTAATATAATTCAAACGAAGCTTGCTGTTCTTCTAGTGAGAGTTCTTATGCCTCGTGGGAAGGGAACAATGTGGAGCTCTAAAACTTGCGTTTTGTAATTCCAGGTACCTCAGAAATTCCACAAAAGTTCGGTGGAGAAGGAGAAGCTGAGATTGCAAAGAGTAAGGCATTTTCACTGACATAGAAAGTTGACCTGCTGTGCTTTTGCGCTGAGTAGTAAGCAAAGCCTTTTGCGTTTCATCTTAGTCCACTTAAAACATCTTTTTTTCTTCGTTTTCCTCACTGATGAGCATGGAAGAACTTTAATGCACATGGTTAAAAGTACTTGGCTCGTTCCAGAGCGTTTTAATGCATACGTAATGAAGTGTGGGTAGCCTGCACTGCATTGCTGTGCACTTTGGTAAGAGATTAAGAAATTATAAATGTTGCTGACTGCTTGTCAAAATGCTTTTGGGAGGTATTTTTCCTAAACACCTCCTGAGAGGGTAGGTGCAGCCTGCGAAGTGGACAGAAACCAGAGACAGGAGCCTTCTATTTAAGGCTGGTCCCTGCTTCATCCTTCTCACCCTTCCCCCTTTTAAGCCACAAAATGTAGGGGCTGCTCTTCGTTAAGAAATGAGCCCGCTGCATTTGTGGCTTGCTGAAGAACCTGCTGGTTGTTGCTGCTGGAAACGCTCAAGCTCCGGTCTCCATTTGTTTGAATGCCGCCAGTCGGCAAACTCTGTTCCATAACAAAACAACGGTGCGATAATTTTGCTGTCCCTTCTGCTTTTGGCCATAAAATGCGAAATACAAAGGAGGCTGATGGATCACATGGAGCTGTTGAGCAGTCAGTGCTGTACGAGTGGGCTTTTTCTGCTGGAAAACTGGGTGTTATTTTAAGGGCAGTTGGGAAGTTGCATATGAATTCTTATTGTGTTTCTTAGTAACTGGTTTATGAAGTTGGTTGGGGACTGTTGTGTGCTTTATGTAAGCTGTATGTGGCTGAGCCTGCTCCCGAGATGCTTGTTTTTTACAGTGCCCCATATAGAAGCCCAATCTGTTGTGTTCTTCCATCCTGTACGTATGTTAAATATAGCAGTAATGTGAGGGAGAGATGAGAATGGAAGCTTTGTAGCGCTAAAAATTAAACACAGCCGCCAATCTTGCTGTTAACTTCACACCGTTTTCCAAACTACCCGGTAGATTTTCACTGATTACCATGACTCAGTTCTGACAATATTGCTTGGGTTTTTTTACCACTGGCACCATTTTGTATGTTGGTTGCCTTCTGCAGTTATTTGTATGTTGTGACACTGTTCAGTAAATCTTGGCGTTGCCAAGAAGATTTGTGAAATAAATAAAATGAAACTGAAAATGCACAGTGAGGATATTTGTATGTCTGTGCTCAGACATAGCCTCGTTTCCTGGTGAGGTCGCCAATGCCTACAACCTAGGGAAGTTAACTTTATTTAATTTGCCTTTTTTAGTAAGTGCATTTTAAAAATACCTTTTTAGCATTCTCCTTTGTGTTAGTAGACCCATGATGAGAATTTCAGTTGCTTTGGGAGGAAATACTTTGAAGGGCAGCACTTTCAATGTAATCTTCCCCCTGTTGTTTCCATAGTGCTCCTTAAATAAGCTTAGGGCACCTGATGTTGTCCCGTTATCTAAAATGGATTAACACGAGCGACGATTTTTTGTGACCTCGGGTCTTCTCAAGCAGGTGCACAGTCCAGAGTTTGGAGACTCACATTACTGCCTGAGAGAGCAAAATACATCATCAGAAAATGCTTATGGGTTTATAGTACAAAATCACATCAAATTCATTTTTCAAATTTATACCATGGTAGCCCTATGTTGATATATAACCATGAAAGCTTAGCTTTTGAGGTATGTATTTCCAAAGGAAGTATCTGAAATCTTAAAATAAATGAATAAAATTAATTTGAGATTTTTTTTTCTACATTCTTTTTTATTTTCCATAATGCTACATTGGTAATGAAGATGACTCGGATATAAAGCAAGTAGAATACAAAGCTTTCCTTGCTGCTTAGAGAATGGAAATATCTCTATTTGTTAGGAGCAAAGAACGATTTATGCCGTCAGAGAGGCAGTACAAGGTGGCTCAGGTGGTTGCGGTCGATAACCTCATGTCCTGTGATAGCTGGAAATGATGTGGCAGGGCAAGCCCTGTGTGGGTGCAAGAACATATTAGGATCTCAGTTGAAGAAATGAAGTTTTTATTTAATTCAAGTTTTTATGCTATTATATTACTGTGTACTAAAAGCCAGCTTGCTTAATGGTGTTTTTCTGAACCAGGATCAGGAGCGCGCAGACAAGCTGCAGAAGCTGCAAGCAGAAAGGGAAGAAAAGGGAAGGCTGAAAGAAGAAGCAAAAGCTGCAAAAGAGAGAGCCAAGGAGGAGGCGAAGAAGAAGAAAGAGGAGGAGAAAGAGTTGAAAGAGAAAGAAAGGAGAGAAAAGAAAGAAAAAGAAGAAAAGGAAAAAGCTGAGAAGCTGAGGGTGAAGGAGGAGAAACGCAAGGAGAGGCAGGAGGCTTTAGAGTAAGTGGCTTGGTTTCTGCAGGTCCTGGGGAGTAACGTGTAATGATAGGAGCACCTTTCCATACCCTCCTTCACTGTCCCTTCTAGAGCCTGTACTGGTCAAACAGCATGGCCTTTTTGTCACAGGGTACATTTTAAATGCGTGAAAGACTCTGTACACCAGACTTCAGTCTCAGCAGTACTTTTTGCTTGCAGGGTGACCCGGGCTTCTGATTTGAAGTGGCTGAAAAGAGCTGTCACGCTCCACTGAGGTCTTCCGTTCATGACCAGTCTTGCTTGTACTTTTGCAATTTGCTGGCACCGGTGCCCTGTCTGTTGAGGAAGTTGCTTGTAATTTGATAATACCATAAAGTAAATACCCTTTCCTGGTGCTGAAGGAAACTTGAAGCAGCCTAACTATGTGGCTGAATCAAGACAATATTTGCTGTAGAAGGAATGAAGAGAGTCTTCTGTACACTTAACCAAGTATGGATCTTGACTGAATTAATAGATTATCCTCTTGCCTAGCATGATAAGGTCTTAGTCAAGGTCTGGGGCTTCTTGCTTCTTCCCTAGTGCAAATAAACACTTAATGATTTGTAACAATTAAAATGAACTTTCTATTAAAGGGCAAAACTCGAGGAGAAGAGAAAGAAAGAAGAGGAGAAACGGTTAAGAGAGGAGGAAAAGGTAAATGCTTTTTCTACCTTGTCTCTAAATTCTTCTGCTATGATTAAATTATGTTAATGGGCTCCGTGGTGCCCCTCTCAGTGTCATGCCACTTGGGAGCAAGCATGTCCAGTTGGGATGCAGCCAGTCCAGGCTGATCTGGTGGTGCTGTGTCATGGAGGTTCCTTCTCTCTTACTTTTGTATGTGTTGGTGTCATTGATTTTACCAGTTCGGGTTTTTTCTGCACTTGTGTTTTCAGTGTCCCTAAGTGAACTCTGTTCTTTGTCTTAGCAATGATATTGGAATCCACATCGCTGTGGTACAGAAGACAATTATTTTTGAGTTACAGGAGCTGGCAGATAACTGAACTCTGCTTTATACTTCACTAGATTTGAAGTTGGGTCATGCATCAGCTCACCTTGAATTATAAGGACTTGTCCCACCTTTGTGTTTCTAATTTGCATTTTGATTCTGATTTCAGCGCATTAATGCACAGAAAGCAGAAATTACGAGGTTCTTCCAGAAACCAAAGACTCCACAAGCCCCAAAGGTGAGGTATTGCTATTCCTCTGCTTTGTTGGTCTTTCATTAGTTGTCTTTTAGCAAATACACTGATTTCCCTCTGATCTGTCCCTTAGAGATTGTTAGGTGAACAAAGCATTAGTGTTTATTACTTCCTAATTTCAAAAGTTTAAAGGACAAAAAAAGGCTGTGACCAGAGCAGAGACTACATAAGAATTTGTAGTTGCTTTAGTAAAACTCTCAGCTCTGTCATCTTCTGCATTGGCTGTAAAGACCTTGACATCTGTGGGAGTCTCAGATAGGAAGGGCTTAACCTAAATCTTCATCCAGACATCAGCACCTCATGTCGAGGTTTGTGGTGTATCTTGAATGTGTTGGTACTGCAGTTTTTCAGGTGTTCAGACCCTAATGGTTCTCACTTCATATTTCAGATTCTTGCTGGCTCTTGTGGGAAGTTTGCTCCATTTGAAATTAAGGAGAACATGGTCTTAGCTCCCCTCTGTCGTATTGCTCTGGATCCAGATTTCTTAGAGCAGCTGGATAAGCTCCTGCGTGTGCAGAACAGTGAAGCTTCTTTCTTGAGGGATCTAAAGTGTCGTAAGCCACGTAAAACTGGACCTACTTTTGTCAGTAACAGCGCTGACATAGTAAACAGGTTAGTCTGTGTTTGGGGATTCTCTTCCCTTTTTTAATACAATGAACTGCAGAATGGTTTTGAGGCAGCCTTATTCTAATATTGGAGATAATGCCAAATTGGAGCTTTTTGTTGAATACTCATTTTGTATGAGAATTGTCACCATACAACTATGGTGTAGATTTCCTTCATTCCATACAATGCTGCTCAGATCCTTCCCTGCAAGGAAATCTTGTGCTTCGGGCAGCTGCCTTTCAGCGCTGACGCTGCTGGCCTTTACTGGTGTTCATCTTGAATCATTATTAAAAATGTACCAATAGCTAAACCAGAGCTGCTGTAGGGTTGCAGTTAAGGAGGGAGGTGGCTTGTCTGGAACCACTGTTCTTGCAGGTGAATTGGGAGTGCTTGTTTTGATAAACTCAAGCTCTGGGTTGGTCTTGTGGCTGAATGGAAGTTTTCTGTAGCGCAGAGGATTTAAATTCTGTAAGTACTGAAGATGGTGTTTTCTTTTAACAGTGATGTGGTGGTAGTGGATAACTGCAAAACAGACGCTGTTCCTGAAAGGGGAAAATTCGGGAGAATGAAACTCTTGCAGTTTTGTGAGAATCACCGTCCTGCATACTGGGGCACGTGGAACAGGAAAACCACTGTGATCCGTCCCAGGAATCCTTGGTCAAAAGACAGTGTAAGCACCTCACAGGCAGTGTAGTTGGATTCTTTTCTGTCTTTATGCTTTTAAAGTGAATACACAGTTGGACAAGTGGATTTCTGACCCACTTGCTACAGAGTTTTGAAACCCTGAATGGGGTCTTGTGTCGTGCTTTCACATTATTTACAGAAATGACGTGTTGGCATTTCTTCTAGAAACTACTGGACTACGAAATAGATAGTGATGAGGAATGGGAAGAGGAGGAACCAGGAGAAAGCCTCTCCCATAGTGAAGGGGTAAGGATTCCGCATGCTGCAAAACAGCTTTCTGCGCCAATTGCACTTCCTGGTGTAATTTCTAAGAAGCATTGTTTATTTTTAGGATGATGAAGAGGAGGGAGAGGATGAAGATGATGATGATGGTTTTTTTGTACCCCATGGGTACCTATCTGAAGATGAAGGAGTGACTGAAGTAAGTGAACTGGGTGTCACTGGATTTCCATCTCTGTTTCCAATGAATCGTTTAATAAGTATTGGCAGAGGAAGAAAGCGTGCAGTCTTGGCAGGGATGTAACTCATCTCAGATCTGCACGGTTCAGGAGCAGACTTCTGTAGCTCAGGGAACATGGTAAAAAGCTGGGTTTAAAAAGCTTTTGTTTCCCCTGGAATGGATGTATGAAGTTATTTCTCGCTTTAGGAGTGCGATCCAGAGAACCAGAAGGTTCGTCAAAAGCTGAAGGCAAAGGAATGGGACGAGCTGATGGCCAAGGGGAAGAGGTTCCATGTCTTACAGCCTGTGAAGATCGGCTGCATCTGGGAAAGCGCAGGGAATGACAGCAGCACAAATGCGGACCTGAAGGTTCTCCAGCAGTTCACAGCATGCGTCCTGGATTCTCCTGTTGCAGAGGAAGAACAGCAGATACAGAAATGTAGCAAAAAAAGGGCAAAAGATCAGCAAAGTAAGACCTGAAGGGTTAAATAGTTGTTCTTGTGCTCTGTTATTCTCTGCTTTGGCGAGAGCAGATTTTTGTTTTGTCAGATTCAAAAAGATCTGTTTATAGCAAGTCTGAAACCCAAGGAGTCTATGAAAGTTCTTGGAGTTGTCTGACGTTACCTCTGGTATGGCCTTAGTTAAGTTCTCCAGAAAATCTTGCTCTAGATGATCTAGGAAATAAAGCCAACAGGACTTCAGTAGCCTCAGATTTAGGACTGCTCACTGGGAATGCTCAATAAACGCTAAAAAACAGTAAACTGACCTATTTATTGTTCAGAAGAGGATTTAGTTTGTGTGACAGGTTTCAGCACTGAGTGTGTCCTGAGTACGATTAACACAAGGATGTGAATAGGCACATAAAGGCTAGAATAGGGGTTGAACCTTTCACTTCAGGAGGTCGTTACTGGGGGGTTGACTTTTCTACATCAAATTTAGCTCCTGTTACAATCCCATATCTAAAGTTAATCTTGACCTATTTGTCTTCTTTCTGGAGCGTGTGTACTGTTAGATTATGTCAGCCTGGCTTTTCTCGACAGTTCTTTCCCCACCACCTTTGAGCAACCTTTTCTCCCCTGCAGTCCTTGGCCAGCTTCTGCCGCTGCTGCATGGCAACGTGAACGGGAGCAAAGTGATCATCCAGGAATTCCAGGAGTGCTGCCGGCAAGGACTGTTCAGTGATGTGACTGCAGCCGCCGACGGTAGCGACACGAGCCCTACAAGTCCCCACACCTCCCGGCCGCAGACGCCTGTTGGCGAGGACAGTGGTGTCCCGTCCAAAGCCAGGCTAAAGCGAATCATTTCTGAGAACTCTGTGTACGAGAAAAGACCTGAATATCGGATGTGCTGGTACGTCCACTCTGAGGTGCTGAAGAGTTTTGACCAAGAGCAGCTCCCTGTCCCTTGTCAATGGAACTACATCACCCAAGTCCCTTCTTCAGGGAAGGAGGAGGGTGGCAGCGTGCCGGGTGCGGCAGTTCTGCAGGCCACCCCCATGTCTGTAAAGAGGAAGCCCACCGGAAGCATGTCCATCACCAAATTCATGAAAAGGCCTCGGGATGCCGAGCAGGTGAGTGCCCCAGCAAAGAACAACGGGAATGTGGCTTTATGTCTTGCGTAGGCGAGTGTCCTGGCATGCCTCCCAGATCAGCCTCGATGAGCAGAGTCAAAATATTAAGCTACAGATACTGTCCTTAGCGCAAAAAGACCCTTTCTGTGGGGAAAGGGAGTGAAATTATGTGACTCTAAAGAGATGGGTTTCTTTTGTGCGTCTGTAGCTTGGACTGTCTGTTCCATTTGAAATGTTGCTCTCCTGCTGTTCTTCCATTTTCTGCTATTTGGCAGCAATTGCATCCAAGCTGTGAATAGTTTCTGAGTGTCTGCTTGGCCTTGGTTTTACAGCTGTATATAATTTGTATGCAGGTTTTTATGTGCGTGTATGGCTGCCAGATGTATAGCCTGAGCTGGTGACTTACATCAGTTGCACGTGTACTGATTAAATGTGGTTCCTAAGTGCTGCAACTCAACCCATAATAGTCTGAAAGGTCTCCAGCTTATACCGTCATATATAAAGCTGAATTTCAATTGCTGGTTTAAAAATACCCTAATTGGGAGGAACAAAATGAGATGGATGTGGAGTAGTTGCCACTCCAGCTCTAAGCTTTGTTGTGGTCTTCCTGTTGTTTGCTTCTGCTTTTTAGGGTAACCACAGGTAGTATTAAGAGCTTAATCATCCAAAAGGATGACAGGAAAATCTGTGATCGGTGCTTTAGCTTTGTGGTGCTCTGTCGTGCATTTAAGCCAGTGAGGATTTAGGTCGTGAAGCTTGGTGTTATCCACTGTTTGCCTCCAAACTTACAGGTAGGACCGGCTTTGCACTGTCAGTGGATTTGTTCCTCGTTCCCTGTGGACAAGGGGGTGAGCAAAGAAGCCACAGACAAGGCTTTTTATGCTTTTCCTTCCCACTTTATTCTTGGCTTCTTTGGCTTTTCTAGTGAAAAGCATTGATAGGGATCAGAGGCTTGTGAGAAGCTGTTCAGCCCCCAAACTCCATCTGCTTGGGTTTTTTTCTTATACACTAAATAAAGGCAGAGATAAAAATCTCTGCTTGGCACCCACTGGAAATTCTGCTTATAACCAACTACTTGAGCAGAAATAGCAAAACAAAGGCTTTTAGTGGAATTGCATCACCGGCTTGAATCCTTCAAAGCTCTCGGAAGGGTTTTAAAGTTGCCCTTGTGAGGTGTGGTGCTGTGCAGCTCAGAGCAAAGGTGTCAGAGTCCTGAAAGCCTCTCATGCCTGATGTCTAAATCAGTGCCGCTCAGGTATTGAGATCCCATCCGTCCTGTCGAGCAAGGCTGGAGCATGGGGAGAGCCTAGGAAGGATTGAATAGGTCAAGACTGCTGAAATCTCTGCCCCTGGCACGTGTCACCCTGCCTTGAGGCTTACGCCAGGTCTTGTGTAAGTCAAGGTGCTCTTACATAAACTGTGGAGAGAGAAGAGCTCAGTGGGCAGTACCTGCAGGTGTGTAGGAGGGGAATACTTAAGCTGAGGACTGAGACTTTAATGAAAGATGTAAATTTAAAAGTTCTCCTGGAACAGCTTGTAGAGGGTGGGGACCACGTTCTGGGTCTGAGATTTCCATTCTGCAGTTACAGTTGAGGGGGAAAAAAACCCCAAAAGCACTTGCAGCTTTTCAATGCTGGGCAACTTCAGTTTGTATCACTCCTTGTGTTCATTTTCTGGATCAAAATGAGCAGTTTGTGCTGCTCCCATGGCAGCAAATAGGGTCACCAAGGGAAGAGCTGCTACCCCTCCCTGAATAAAAGTTAATTGGCAAAGATGAGGAGGAGTCGGGGGAGAACACGCTTCAAACATGACAAGCAAAAGTAATTTTCCATCTTCAGAAGGAAGAAAGCATCCAAAATAATCAGCAGAGGGGGGAGAGATTTCCCTTCCAAAAAACCCAAGAAAACTGAGTCAGATTTCAATTAGGGTTTGAACTGACTGTTCAATGTGTAGGCTGTTCATCGCGTTGTGTAACAGCGAAACATCTTGGAGCAGAAGCTTGACGTGCTTCCTGCTGTATGTGCCATTGCAGATGAGGCCTTTTATCAAAAGTCAGTGTCTGTTGAAGCCAGGAGTTGTGTATTTTTCTTCCCTACAAATATGCTCAGCCTGTGCTGAGAGTCCCGATCATGAGGAACACTCTCTGTAGCCTGTTGCAGCGCTGGCTGTGCTCAGTCTCGCACGTTAGCACCCTCAGCTTGCTGATACACAGCTGGGACCTTTGTTTTTATCCTTTAGGCTGAAGCTGCGGAGATGGATGGATTTCAGGCAGACACCGAGGAAGATGAGGAAGATGACGACTGCATGATTGTGGATATACAGTCAGGCAAAGGTGGGAAAATAAAGTGATAGGAGCCTCGTGACAGACGACAGCGTGTGGCTAAATCTGTTGCAGTTTTTCTGCCACTCTCACCAAGCCTCGTACTCTTCTCTGTAGCTATTTTATTCTATGTACTTCTCAGCTTTTTAGCTTTTCTTCTAGATGCTTCTTAGCTATTTGTGGCCTTTTTTCACCTGCTCTTGCCCTTCCTTCCAATCGAATACGCAAAGTGCTCATGACCAGTGTTTGGCTGCTGGTGCTACCATTTTTTTTCTGATAAGAGAAGTGAACATTGGGGTCAGTATCAGCAGATCCACCAGCTATGGGTAAATGTTGCCGAGCAGGGCTGGGCTCTGGGCTGTGCACACTTGTGATCAGAGCCCTTCCAGGACCGACAAGGTCTGGAGCGTAAGTCCCCTCTGCTGCCTTCTTGAAGTCTTAGGTGCAGGCAGAATTGTGTGGTCTGAAGGAAATACAACATCAGGTAATAACCAAGCTCTCGGATGCTTGAGGTGAAGGCTCTGATCACCGCTTCACTCCAGAGTCTGAGCAGTTGCTTATATTTGTATCCCACTTACCCCTTGGAGAAGAGCTGTCAAAGCTCTGCTGCTTTAGTGTATCCTTGCAGGCTACGGATTCAGCAGCAGTGGGATGAGGATGTGGAGCAGCTCCTTTCATCTCGGCGAGGTTTTAACTATATTGATCATACAGATCAATGACTTAATGCCGACCGCATGACGTGCATTCAGCTCCTCTAAACCGCTTTCAAAACCTCTGAGCCCTTTCTTACCGCTCTCACAATGGAGCTCTTTCACAATGCTACTGCCACAACCTGAATTAAGGAAAGTGGGGGTTTTGTGTCGGGCAGCTCCTCTAATTGATAGATAAGGGCTTGTGCATATTCCCAAAGCCTTAAATTCTAAGAGGGTTTGACCCATCTAGACGTATCTGGGTTCTCTTTTCTCTCCTAGCTGGTGCTACATTCCTCCTCTCGCCTTCCCTAACACACAATATAACTGTTTGAAAAGGAGCTTTGCATTTAATCTTAAGCTGCTTTTGCTTATTACAAGACTGCAGCGAGATGAAAGCTTCGCCTCAGGTTTGTAGCCTCTTGTTCCGAGGATGGGGATGCTGCTCAGAGCTTGCTTTCCTTGGGCTTTGTTGACACACATGCAGCTGTATTTGTTTAACTCTGCCCGAGTCTAAAGGACTGCAAAGATTACGAAGATTCTTTTAATGCTTGAAGTAATTTTTATTCTGGATTGATAACCCACTATTAAACGCAGCTTTGAAAGTAGTATTGAATAGGAGAGTTGCAACAGATATGAGCAGACAAGCTAAGACAGATAAAGCATGTAGTCAAATTCTACTAGATTAATGGGGATATTAACAAAACAAACCAAAAACCAACACATTTTCTACTTTGCAGATTCTTCTACGTTGGCAGTTTCTGAAACAGCTGGCACAGGAGCTGCTCACCAGGACACCAGCATGGTCAGCTCATCTAATCCAGTTTGAGACTTAAATGCCTACTAACTTCTCTGTATGTATGTAGAATGAGTTAGAAAATTTTAAACCTTACGTATCTTTGAACAAGATACTTGAAAGTATTCCGTATTTCTTGTAAAGAGAAGACAGCACTTTGTTCTGCTTCAGACCAGATGGAAGCTTAAGTTTTTAGATCTAGTTTCTAGCTTAAAAAATACTGCATATTAATCTGTCCTTAATAAAGCATTATTGAAATTTTGATACTTCTTTGTAATGGAAGGTATCTAAGTTATCGCTAAAATTAGTGGAGGGATTTTGAAATAAGCTTATTGTGATGCCACTGGGGGAATTACTCTGTTCATAATGTTGTATAGCATGGCCTTGGGTATAAATGATGTACAATTATATTTGAATTTATGCTCTCTTTATCATCCTGTTTGTGGTCTTACTTGCTACAGAGAACAGCAGCAGGGCTTTACCCTTTGGAAAAGAAAAAAACCTGCAACTTGTTTCTCTTATTTTGGGATAGATTTGTATTAATAACACATCAGGCTAGCAATAGATTACCTCCTGTACACAACGCTGCAGTAGAAGCTGTATACATAAAAGCGGGTCTCTAACCCACAGAAAGACTTTAAAATTGGACTATAAAGGACCAAACTAGCATCAAACTTGTAACAAAGCAGTTTGTATGTAACAAACTTGCTGGGGCTTTTAACTTTATGGCTTGTATGATAGATTAGTTCCCTAAAATACTGGCTGTAGTTTGAGGTTTAATCTCTTAACAGTGGGCAGCAGAAACAGCTGTTGCCTGTCCTCAGTCCCCTGGTGCCAGGAAGTGGAAAGGTGGGTAATGCCACAGTGGCACCAGTAACACCAGTGCCAGCCCCAGCACTGACTTGGAGCTACTCTGCATTTCAAACCTCCAAGAGCAATGCATTTCAAATAACTTTGAACAGAACAGTCTTTAAATATTCCATTTAATCAGACTAAGCATAATTTTATCTAAATATATTCTCTCCAATAGGAGTTACAGTGCACATAGAAGCAAAAGGAAAAGCTGAGTTCTAAGCCCAGCCCCATACTCAGGCTCAATCCATTGGTAATCCAGCCTAGTACTTGCACCGAATCCCTCCAAGGGAGGAGCATGGTGCTTCATCACCGTCTTGGAAACACCTCAAGCAGTCACTGCTAGAACATGGTTTTTAAAGCCATTCAGAGCAGTCCTGTGAGTGTCTGACTGGGAAACGCCACCTTAGTGTCTGGCTACTGGAGTTGTGGAGGTGACCGCAAGGTTGGTGAGACATGGCAGAATCTAGACTCCCACTCTGCAGAGCTAAACCAAAGTAATTTCTGAGGTCACGTAGCTGGAAGCTCCAACAGTCTGTATGGGAAAGTGAGGGAACAGTCTAAAACCACCAGCACTGAATGAATGCATTCCCCTTTATTTCATGACAGTGTCTGGACTCTGGAGAGCAGTTCTGCTTTCAGGGGGCTTGCTGGCTGCTCCTCTCCCGACGCCTGAATGTCTTCCATGACTGCTGCATCCCAGGCGAGAGTCAGGAGGGCTGAGGGCACCTGGGACAGAAAAGGCAGTGTTATTAAGCTATAGCAGTGTTATACTTTGACCTCATAAAATGCTGGGTGTTCACAGACCTGGAAAAACATAGAGCGCTTCAACTAGAAAGGACAAGTGTGGATTTCTGCAAGAAGCTCTTTAGGGGAGGATGCTTTGGGCTTTCTGCTGAAAGCCTTGTGCTAAAGCTGTGCTTGCCTTGCAGTTGCTGCCTTCCCTCTTTTCCCAGCGCAAATGCTAAGGCTCTGAGAGAGCTGCTGGCAGCCACTGCAGCTGGCATTTGCTGTAAGAGGGTAAGTCATTGCAATTCCTTCTGGACAAACCTCCTAGCCTTGAGCCAGAACCCTTCATAAAGTTACTTTCTTTGCTTGTGCTTAAAAAGAAGGGCCCAGAGCAGAACCTGTGGCACGTACAGCAGAAGACACAAGCTTTTCTCCAAGTTATGAGCAGCAGATGACTCTGACAACCTGAAGACCCCTGTGGAAGGTACCAGCTATCTTTTTCACTCACCAGCCCACATTCATTGAAGGCCAAGTTCTCATCAGACAGTTTGAGACCTCCAGGTCCCAACAGCTCAAAGGGCAGCCAGTCATCTCTGAGTGCTTCTCTTACAAAGCTGTAGAGCGCAGATACCAATTCTCGGGCATAAAAAGTCCCTGCCATGAGAAAACAAGGTGAGATATTGCGAGAGTCTATGGCATTTACCAAATCTAACCTTTTGTGGTAGGTTTCGTGGGGCTCACGTACTGATGCTAACTTAACGAACTACTTCAGCGACACAGAAACAGCCCAATTCAACTGAGAAGTATAAAAGCTGAATCCCCAAAGCAAAAATATTACTTCAATTGTTGCAAGCCCCTGCCAGCCTGTAACAAAGAGGTGGGGAAGCCTGAAACGATTTCCAGAGTTCTACTGCAAAATTTGAGGAGAATTTAGACTGTTGTATAGCCTGACACCATGCAGGCAACCTCATGCTGGTTGCTATAACAAACTGATCTAATGAGTCCAGCTTGCTGGCAGTAGCCTGGGAAGAGCATGCTTTAATTAACAGCGCCCTGAGATTTTTTTCCCCTTTCCACTCAACCCTGGCTTACAGTCCCAACCCTGTGCAGGTGAAGGGCTCAGAAATGAGAAAACTTCTTAGAAGAACATTACCCTGCTCTGGTTTTTGTTGGTTTATTCTTCCAGCTGTGTTCAGCACACCTGGAAGCCCGCTCATTATTCAAGCTCTTGTGCCACAAGTATTCTCAGAAGCTTTTTAGGGTGTACAAAGAAAGGGCGAGAAGTCTTTTTTTACCTTGGAGGATGTATCCGTCGGGAAACCGGACTCGCACCAGGGTGTAGTTGTACTTCCGCATTTCCCTTTGTTCTTCTTTCTCTCGCATGGCTCTTGTCCTCAGCATCGAAGCCTTCTCCACTGCTTCTGTCCTTTAGAGAGAAAGCAATTTTTAGCATGAAGGAGAGGTACAAGACTCTTAGCTGGTATCTCACAGCCCCTGGGCAGGCAGGGCCCTCCTTCTAAGCCAGCTCACCGGAGCCGCTGCTCTCGTTTGATCTCCTCTGCAGTGAGGTTGTAAAAGTCATTAGGCAGCTCAAACCTAGCCGCTTCGGGTGATGGTTTAAATACGCAGAGCTGCCGATCCAGCTGGGCTCTCACAGGCTCGGAGCTTAAAAGCTGCTCTTTGTAGGCCTTGAGGTCTTCCAACTTGGTCAGCATTTCTTCCTTCAGTACGTAGTACTCCTCTGTGGTCTCTGCAACCAAAAGGGCAGGATTTGAGTCTCTTGTTCCTTACAGAAGCAAGGTATAAAACGTCAGGGCAAGGATCTCCAGAAAATGTAATGTTTTAACAGGGAAAGTGCAGAGTGAGTGGCTGTTTCTGTTACAGTCATGGAGTAACAGCCTCTGTTACAGCCGGCAGAACTCTCGGCAACCAAAGCTGCCTCGCTGGCCTCCCCTGGGATGTCCCACCACCACTCAAGCTCCTGCCTCCAGTTTAATACACTGAGATTTCTTGCCTTGTCCTGGAACAGGCAGTGTTTTTGTCTCAAACCCGATAGCCTGGAAAAATCTGTGTATCCCTTCCAGGCAGCTTATCCTTTCCTGGAAGAAAAGGAAAGAATTTAAATGTAGTCTGCTCCAGGCAAGGGCTTTCCTAGGCAGAGCACCTGCAGGAGCCTTGATCTTACCTGAAACACTTTGTTCTGCAGTTTGATTTTCCGGTACTTCTCCTCCTCTGGATGGAGATAGATATTGTCCAGGTATCTGCAGAGAGAGGAAGGCACTGCCTGGATCAAAGCAGGCACTTCAGGACACGCTGCCCCGAGGTGTAAGAGACTGAGACCTTACAGTATTTCTCACAGATAAAAGAGCTGAAGGAAAGTAACATACTTCAGCGTTTTGTACCCAAGACAGACAGAAGATGGGGTGTCTGATCTCAACCAGCAGCTCCCAAACCTCTTGGACTAGCGGACCAAGTAAAACATCTCTGAGCTGCTGATCTTATTTCTTAACTAACAGTTATGACTGCTGTTCAGCTTAAGTTTTCTTCAAACACAGCAAGAAAATCCACCTGCCTTTTAGCTTTGCAGGGAAAGGATGAGGTACCTGCATGCTCAGTCCTGCTGCAGCCACTTACTTGGCCATGGTCTCCACGCCCACTCGGACTTTCTCCCGGTCCTTGTTGAAGGTGTGAATCTCCATGATCGAGGCAGCCACTGGGTCTACGAAGAAATACTGGGGGAGAAGGACAGAAGCTAGTCAGGGGGGAGCTAACACAGATCTGCACAAAGGGCTGTGTGGGTCTGCTGTGGTTTAATTCCGATCAGCAGCTCAGCACCACTCAGTGGGATAGGGGAGAGAATTGAAAGGGTAAAAATAATGTGAAAACTCATGGGTTGACTAAAGAAGTTTAATAAGTAAAGCAAAAGTGTGTGTGCAAGCAAAGCAAAGGTATTTATTCACTGCTTTCAAGTTCAGCCATTTCCAGTGTGTAATAAACACTGTTCTCATCACAGATCCAAAACACAGCACCATCTCAGCTGCTAGGAAGAAAATTAACTCTGTCCCAGCCAAAAGCAGTACACAGCCAGAGTTCCCAGTCCCAGCATTTCCAGCAAGTCAACAGGAGGGTGCTTGGATATCATTTGTACAGCTATACTGGAAAAGAGCTGCCCTTTGGGAGAGCGTGGAGAGTGGAGATTTTTAGAGGGAGAGGATAGAGAGGTTGCTGCTGCAGTGCTTGAGGGGGACCCGTGCCACAAATCAAGTTAAAGCAGGAGGAAAGGAAGCTGCACAGCCGTGGCGCTTACCGCATCAATGGCTTCTCTGAGGTGCTTTTCCTTCTTGTCTTTCTTTACAACTGCACCAGTCAATGGGCAAATGAAATAAACCCCTGAAACAGAGGGAGCAGCTGCTTCTTCCTTGTCTGGAGACACAGAGTCCTAAAGGAAACAAAACCAGACATCGAGATGAATGCAGGGCAGTTTTGTGGATTTTTTGGTTTTAAATATCCTGGGGTTTACAGGGGACAGGGACAGCAGCATCTTGTACCTGTTCGTCCGCGGGGAGCTCTTTGTCACTTGCAGCTGCCTCAGCCATCAGCTCTTTTCTCACTACAAGAGACAAACCCAGGTTACAGTGGTGGATGGGGCAGAGGTTCAGCAAAAGAGTCCTTCGGATGATGCAGCACTGCCCTGGGGCTGCGAATGCCTGCCCAGGTCCTTTGTCTCCAGCCTGAGTGTCCGTGGGTGAGTGTGACCTCACTTCTATGACACCAAAGCAGCCAAAGAAGGCAGCTGTGCCCCAAAATGTCAAGAGCTACACCCAAGCAATTGCCCACCAGTGACCTCCCTCTCCAGGCTCAGCTCGGAGCTGTATCCCAGCCAGCCCCACCGTCCAGCTTCCCCTGCACCAGCACAGCAGCTCCGCATCCTCCAGCGGGCTCCTACCCTGGTTCTTGATGGTCTCCTGGGACGAGGACACCTTGGCCTTCGGCTTCATCTCCATCCGGGCCAGGGCCGCGGCTGCCGCCATCTGTGCCTCATCGGTGGGTGTCTGGCGAGGCTTGGGTGCTGCTTCAGCTTTCGGCTTCTCCTTGAGGGCCCTGGGCAGGATGCAGCAGCAGAACTCAGCGGGAGGTGGGT
>NW_010192291.1:20532-21847 GCF_000695765.1 Mesitornis unicolor
CACCCCGGCCCGGGCACAGCGTCTTTCCACCGCTACGGGAAGCTCCCCACTACCCCGTACCGGGACGGTTCCGAGAGCTTCTGGCCGGGCCCCGCGGTCTTGAACTTCAGGTCGGCCTTGATCTCCTGGAAGAACTTGCGCATGGCGGCGGGACAGGGACCAGAACCGGGACGTTGACAGCAACTGGAACCGCCGCGCCCCTCCCGCGCTTCCGCCCCGCCCCGTCACCGGAAGGGGCGTGTCCATCTCCCTGGCTCTAGCGCCGCTCTAGGCCGCTGCCGCTCTATGACCCCCGCGGTCCTCCAGGGCTGAGGGAAACTGGGGATGCGTGTGAGGGCGGGACCGGGACCCCCAAATCTGCACCTACGGACCCTCACGGTCCTCAGGCCTGCACCTCCACAGCCCCCAGGCCTGCACCCACAGCCCCTGCTCTTCAGCCGCAGCCCCTCCGGGAGGAGTAAGCAGCCCCAGCTCGACCCAACCAGCCCAAAACGTGCCCTTAGCACCACTGAGGCAAACCTCGCCCAGTTCCGGAGTGCAACCCGGGCTGAGGGAGCCTGAAACACAACAAAATTTTCTGTTCTCTAGGCCTAAGCCCACAGCCTGGCCCTCTCTCACCTGCCAGCACCTTGCTTCTCGCTCCACAATGCAGGCTTGAGAGCGGCTGATGGGCTCAAAATTTGGGGATGGATGGTTTAGTAAGATTTATTTCCACAGCACAACTCCTTGTCCTCTTCCTCACAGGAACATGAGACAATCGCTGCCAAGGAAGAGACTGCTTCAGGGTGAGCACAGATCAGGCATTTGCTTGTCCCGAATGGGGGTCACACCTTTGCCTGTGGAACAAGCACCCTGCAGCACACCTTCGGTGGTGACAACTCGACTCACAGCCCGGCATTGGCACAGGGACCCACACCTGGGCAACCACAGGGGCACTGAGAGCCAGAAATGTGTGGAGGGAGACTGGATCCACATCTATATCGCCAGCAGGCACTCCTGCACCGAGCCATGGCACCACAGGCCACTGGGAACGCTGTGCCACTGGGCAGGAGATGTCAGAAACCACATGCTGCCCCAAGACCTGCACAGGAATGTTTTTGCTGTCCTGGTGCCAGTCACACACCGCAGCCACTGCACCACCAGCAAGCCAAGGTGCAGCCTGGCACTACGGCACAGCGCAGGGTATGGCACAGCATGGCAGGAGTGAGCACTTGCTTGTAGAGTGACATGGAGAAACACGGACCCTCCAGGACCTGTTCACTCCTCGACACTCTTTACTTCTTGAATTCACAGAATCACAGAATTGCTTGGTTGG
>NW_010192292.1:0-848 GCF_000695765.1 Mesitornis unicolor
CGCACTCTCCGCAAGGGGCACTGGGTTCCTCATCGGGGAACGGGGCGGGCGGGAAACCGACGTCCTGCCCAAGCTCAGCAAAAGCCCTCAAGCATGTGCTTTAGTGTTTTGCCAGCTTGGAGCCTGCTGCTTTCACCCTCCATTTACTCGCCACTGGAACACGTGTGAAATCAGTGATTTCCCCTTACAAAAAGTAGAACTGAAGTTTTTTCCCCCTAGTGCTTCACTGGTGTTGACAGGTAATGGTCATTTTAATTGAAGGGACAAGTTAAAACGAGAGCCTGAGAGGGGATGCAGGGTTTGGAAGGCATTAAAAAAAAAATTACAGAATGAACAATGTAATTGCCCACTTGAATTTAAGGGAGGTTTTTTTTCCTTTCTTAATATGGTACAGCCTTTTGGTAGCTCCATATGCCTACTGAGTTCTGCCAACCTATCCACTACATACATCCCTCTATTCAGCAGTGCTATGTGAAGCTGTTGTAGTCTCCCAAAAGTATCTTCCAGAAAGGCAGCTGTTTTCTCAGTATAATGATTGAGACACTTCTTTATAAGTTTACAAGTTAAAAAAAAAATCCGGGTCTCAAGCGTTGAAACTCTTGAACTCGTGTAGTGCCTCACGCGAGTCGCTTGAGTTTTGCATAGGAGCGAAAATACCCGGGGCTGGGGAAGCTCCCGGCCAAGCTGCCCTGAGCTCGGCCCCTTCAGAAATGGCGCCTTCCCTCACAGGACGCAGGCAGAGGCTGCGGTGAGACAGGGAGGGGGCAGGGACCGCGCTGCCGGCTCACCGCCGACCCCTTCCCCGCGGCGGGCGCGGCGGCCCCGTCAGCACCAGGGACAGGCGCCTG